>NW_023045892.1:0-72671 GCF_011762505.2 Arvicanthis niloticus
GGCATCCAGAGGGAGGAGAAGACAGAAGGGCATGCACAGAGTGGAGAAGACAGAGCGGCATCCACAGAGAGGGAACAGAAGATCATCGGGAGAGAGGAGAGAACAGACAGGCATCCAATGAGAAGAGAGAACAGAAGGGCATCCGGAGAATGGAGAGAACAGAAGGGCATTCAGAGAGAATATAAGATTTAAGGGCATCCAGAGAGAGGAGAGAACAGAAGGGCATCCAGAGAGAAGAGAAGACAGAAGGGCATCCAGAGAGAGGAGAAGGCATAAGGGCATCCACAGAGAGGTGAAAATAGAAGGGCATCCAGAGAGACGAGAAGACAGAAGGGCATCCAGAGAGATCAGAGACAAGAAGAGCATCCAGTGAAAGGAGAGATCAGAAGGGCATCTAGAAAAAAGAGAAGACCGAAGGGCATCCAAAGAGAGGAGAAAACATAAGGACATCCGGAGAGAGGAGAGAACAAAAGGGCATCCAGAGTGAGGACAGAAAAGAAGGGCATCCACAGAGAAAAGAAGACAGAAAGACATCAAGAGAGAAAAGATGAACGAAGGGCATCCAGAGAGGAAATAAGACAGAAGGGCATCTGGAGAGAGGAGAAAACAGAAGGGTATACAGAGATAGGAGAGGGCAGAAAGGCATCAGGAGAGAGGAGATAACAGAGGGGCATCCAGAGAGAGGAGAATACAGAAGGGCTTCCAGAGAGAGGAGAGAAAAGAAGGGCATCCAGAGAGAGGAGAGAACTGAAGCGCATTCAGAGAGAGGAGAAGACAGAAGGGCATCCACAGAGAGTAGAAGACAGGATGGCATCCGGAGAGAGGAGAGAACAGAAGGGCATCCAGAGAGATGAGAGTACAGGAGAGAATCCATAGAGAGAACAGAACAGCGAGGCAACCAGAGAGAATAGAGGACAGAAGGGAATCTGGAGAGAGGATAGAACAGAAGGGCATCCAGAGAGAGGAGCAAACAGAAGATCATCCAGAGAGAGGAGAGAACAGAAGGGCATCCAGAAGATGAGAGGACAGAATAAAATCTAGAGAGAGGAGAGAACAGAAGGGCGTCTAGAGAGTGGAGAATACAGAAGGTCATCCAGTGTGAGTCGGGAACACAAGGACATCCAGAGAGATGAGAGAACAGGAGAGCATCCATAGAGAAAAGAGAACAGAAGGGCAAGCAGATTTATAAGAGGACAGAAGGGAATTCAGAGAAAGGAGAGGACACAAGTGCATCCAGAGATAGGAGAAAACAAAAGGACATCCAGAGAGAAGAGTAGACAGAAGGGCATCGAGAGAGAGGAGAGGACAAAAGGGCATCCAGAGAGATGAGAGAACAATAGAGCATCCATAAGAGAAGAGAACTGAGGGGCATCCAGAGAGATGAGAGGAATGAAGGGAATCTAGAGAGAGGAGTGAACAGAAGGGCACGTAGAGAGAGGAGAAGACAGAAGGGCATCCAGAGAGAGAAGAATACAGAAGGGCATCTGGATAGAGGAGAGAACAGAAGATCATCAAGAGAGAGGAGACAACAGAAGGTCATCCAGAGAGACGAGAAGACAGAAGAGCATACAGAGAGAGGAGAAGACAGAAGGGCATCCAGATAGAAGAGTTAAAGTAATGGCATCCAGAGAGACGAGAGAACAGAAAAGCATCCAGAGAGAGGAGAAGGCTAAAGGGCATCAAGAGAGAGCAGAGAAGAGAAGGGCATCCAGAGAGAGGAGGACACAAAAGGGAATCCAGAGAGAGGATAGAACAGAAGGGCATCCAGAAAGATGAGAGTACAGTAGAGCATCTTTCGTGGGAAGAGAACAGAAAGGCCAGAGATATTAGAGGACAGAAGGGAACCCAGAGAGAGGAGAGATCAGAAGGGCCTCCAGAGAGAGGAGGGAACAGAAAGTCATCCAGAGAGTGGAGAAGACAGAAGGGCATCCAAAGAGAAGAGAGGACAGAAGAGCCTCTGGAGAGAGGAGAAAACAGAAGGACATACAGAGAGAGGAGAGACAAGAAGAGCATTCAGAGAGAGGAGAGGACATAAGGGCATCCACATAGAGGAGAAGACAAAAGGGCATCTAGGGAGAGGAGACGACAGAAGGGCATCCAAAGAGCAGAGAAGAAGAATGGCATCCACAGAAAGGATAGGACAGATGGCATCTGGAGACAGGAGAATACAGAAGGGCATCCCGAGAGAGGAGAGGACAGAATGGCATCCAGAGACAAGAGAGGACTGATGGACATCCAGAGATAGGAGAGAACAGAAGGGCATTCAGAGAGAGGAGAAAACTCAAGGGCATCCAGAGAGAGGAGAAAACAGAAGGGCACCCAGAGAGAGGAGAATACAGAAGGGCATCCAGAGATAGGAGAGGACAGAAAGGCATCCGAAGAGAGGAGCAGACACAAGGGCATCTAGATAGAAGAGAGAAAATAAGGCCATCCAGAGAGACAAGAGAACAGATGTGCATAAAGAGAGAGGAGAAGACAGAATGGCATCCATCGAGAGGTGAAAACAAGGGCATCCAGAGTGAGGAGAAGACTGTAGGGCCTCCAGAGGGGTGATAGAACAGAATAGAATCAAGAGAGAGGAGAAATCAGAAGGGCATCCAGAGAGAGGAGAGTACAGAAAAGTATCCAGAGAGAGGAGAGAACAGAAGGGCATCCAGAGAGAGGAGAAGACAAAAGGGCATCTAGAGAGAGGAGAGGACAGAAGGGCATCCAGAGAGTAGAGAGAACAGAAGGGCATCCAGATACAGGAGAGAACAGAAGGTCATGCAGAGAGAGGAGAGGACATGAGGGCATCCACAGTGAGGAGAGAACAGAAGGGTATCCAGAGAGAGGAGAGAACAGAAGGGCATCCAGAGAGTGGAGAAGACAGAAGGGCATCCAGAGAGAGGAGAGAAATGAAGGGCATCCAGATAGAGGAGAGAACAGAAGGGCATCCAGGAAGAGGAGAGGACAGAAGAGCATCCATAGAGAGGGAAGGACAGAAGAGCATCAGGAGAGAGGAGAGAATAGAAGGGCACACAAAGGGAGGAGAGGACAGAAGGGCATCCAGAGAGAGGAGAGAAATGAAGGGCATTCGGAGAGAGGAGAGAACAAAAGGGCATCCAGAGAGTGGAGAGGACAGAAGGGCATCCCGCAAGAGTGGAGGACACAAGGGCATCCTGAGAGATGATAGAACAGAAGAGCATACAGAGAGAGTAGAGGACACAAGGGCAATTAGAGAGATGAGAGAATAGAAGATCATCCAGAGAGAGGACAGAACACAAGGGCATCCAGAGAGATGAGAGATCCGAAGATCATCCAGAGAGAGAAGAGAACAGAAGGGAATCCAGAGAGATGATAGGATAGAAGAAAATCTAGAGAGAAGAGAAAACAGAAGGGCATCCAGACAGATGAGAGAACAGGAGAGCATCCATAGAGAGAAGAGAACAGAAGGCCAAGTAGAGATATGAGAGGACAGAAGGGAATCAAGAGAGAGAAGAGGACACAAGTGCATCCAGAAGGAGGAGAGAACAGAAGAGCATCCATAGAGAGAAGAGAACAGAAGTGCATCCAGAGGGATGAGCGGACAGAAGAGAATCTAGAGAGAGGAGAGAATAGAAGGGAATTCAGGAAGAGGAGAATACAGAATGGCATCCAGAGAGAAGAGAAGACAGAAGGACATCCAGAGAGAGGAGAGGACACAAAGGCATTCAGAGACATTAGAGAACAAAAGAGCATCCATATAGAGGTGAGAACAGAGGGGCATCCAGAGATATGAGAGGAATGAAGGGAATCTAGAGAGAGGAGAGAACAGAAGGGCATGTAGAGAGAGGAGAAGACAGAATGGCATCCATAGAGAGTAGAAGACAGAAGGTCATCCAGAGAGAGGAGAAGACAGAAGGGCATCCAGAGAGATGAGAGGACAGAAGAGCATCCAGAGAGAGGAGCGATCAGAAGGGCATCCAGAGGAAGGGGAAGACATAAGGGCGTACAGAGAGAGGAGAGGACAGAAGGACATCTGGAGAGAGGAGAGAACAGAAGGGCATCCGGAGTGTTGGAGGACAGAAGGTCATCCTGAGCCTGGAGAGAAGAGAAAATCATCCAGAGAGAGGAGAGAAGAGATGCGCATCCAGAGAGAATAGCAGAGAGTAGGTCATCCAGACAGAGTAGAGAACAGAATGGCATCCACAGAGAGGAGAAGACAGAAGGGCATTGAGAGAGAGGAGAGGACAGAAGGGCATCCAGAGAGAGGAGAGAACAGAAGAGCATCTAGAGAGAGGAGAGGACAGAAAAACGTACAGAGAGAGAAGACAGAAAAACATCCAGAGTGAGGATAGAACAAACGGGCATCAAGAAAGAGAAGGAAACAGAAGATCATCCAGAGGAGAAGAGAATAGAAGGTCATCCAGAGATATGAGAGGACAGAAGAAAATCTAGAGAGAGGAGAGAACCGAAGGACATCCAGAGATATGAGAGAACAGGAGAGCGTCCACAGAGTGGATAGAATAGAAGGGCAACAAGAGATATGAGAGGACAGAAGGGACTCCAGAGAGAGGAGATGACAGAAGGGCATCCAGAGAGAGGAGAGGACAAAAGGACATCTGGAAATAGGAAAGAACGTAAGGGCATGTGGAAAGAGGAGAGAACAGAAGGGCATCCAGAGAGAGGATAGGACAGAAGGCATCCGGGGACAAGAGAAAACATAAGGGCATCCCGAGAGAGGAAAGGACAGAAGGGCATCCAGAGAGAGGAGAGGAGAGAAGGACATCCAGAGAGAGGAGAGGATAGAAGGGCATCCAGAGAGAGGAGAGGACAGAAGGGCATCCAGAGAGAGGAGAGAACAAAAGGGCATCCAGAGAGAGGAGAAGAAATAAGGGTATACAGAGATAGGTGAGGACAGAAGGACTTCCGGAGAGAGGAGCAGACAGAAAATTGTCCATATAGAAGATAGTAAATAAGGGCATCCAGAGAGACGAGAGAACAGAAGAGTATCCAGAGAGAGGAGAAAACTAAAGGGCATCCAGAGAGAAGAGAGAACAGAAGGGCATCCAGAGAGAGGAGGAGACAGAAGGGCATCCAGAGAGAGGAGAGAACAGAAGGGCATCCAGAGAGAGAAGTGGACAGAAGGGCATTCAGGCAGAGGAGGGGACAGAAGGCCATCCAGAGAGAGGAGAGTAAAGAAGGGCATCTAGAGAAAGGAGAAGACAGAAGGGCCCCCTGAGAGCGGAGAGGACAGAAGGTCCTCCAGAGAGTGGAGAGTACAGAAGGACATCCAGAGAGTGGAGAAGGCAAAAGGGCATCCAGAGAGAGTAGAAGACAGAAGGGCATCCAGGGAGAGGAGAGGACACAAGGGCATCAAGAGAGATGAGAGAACAGAAGATCATCCAGAGATTGGAGAAAACAGAATGGCATCCATAAAGAAGTGAAAACAGAAGGGCATACAGAGAAAGGAGAAGACAGAAGGGCATCCAAGAGATGAGAGGACAGAAGAGAATCTAGTAAGAGGAGAGATCAGAAGTGAATCCACAGATAGGTGAAAACAGAAGGGCATCCAGAGAGAGGAGAAGACAGAAGGGCATCCAGGGAGAAGAGAACAGAATGGCATCCAGAGAGAGAGAGGACAGAAGGGCATCCAGAGAGAAGAGAACAGAAAGGGATTCAGAGAGAGGAGAAGACAGAAGTGCATCCAGAATGGAGAGGACAGAAGGACATTTGGAGAGAGGAGAGAACAGAAGGGTAGCTGGAGAGAGGAGAAAACAGAAGGGCATCCAGAGAGATAGAGGACAGAAGAGCATCCTTAAAGAGGAGAGAACAGAATGGCATCCAGAGAGAGGAGAGATCAGAAGGAAATCCAGAGAGATGAGAAAATAGAAGAGCATCCATAGAGAGACGATAATAGAAGGGCATCCAGAGAGATGAGAAGACTGAAGGGAATCTAGAGATAGGAGAGAACAGAAGGTCATGTAGAGAGAGGAGAAGACAGAAAGGCATCCATTGAGAACTGAAAACAGAAAGGCATCCAGAGGGAGGAGAAGACAGAAGGGAATCTAGAGAGATGAGAAGACAGAAGAGCATCCGGAGAGAGGAGAGATCAGAAGGGCATCCAGAGAATGGAGAAGACAAAGGGCATCCAGAGAGAGGAGAGAACAGAAGGGCATCCAGAGAGAGGAGAGAACAGAAGGGCATCCAGAGAGAGGAGAAGACCGAAGAGTATCCAGACAGAGGAGAAGACATAAGGGCATCCGGAGAAAGTAGAGAACAGAAGGGCATTCAGAGAGAGGAGAATACAAAAGGGCATCCAGAGAGAGGAGATGATGGAAGGGCATCTAGAGAGAGGAGAAGATATAAGGGCATCCAGAAAGCTGAAAGAACAGAAGGGCATCCAGAGAGCGGAGAATACAGAAAGGCATCCAGAGAGAGGAGAGGACGGAATGACATCCAGAGAGAGGAGAGATCAGAAGGGAATCCAAAGAGATGAGAAAACAGAAGAGCATCCATAAAGAGAAGATAATGGAAGGGCATCCAGAGAGGGGAGAGAACAGAAGGACATCCAGATAGAGGAGAGAACAGAAGGGCATCCAGAGAGAGGAGCAGAAAGAAGGGCATCCAGATAGAAGATAGAAAATAAGGACATCCCGAGAGAAAAGAGAACAGAAGGGCATCCAGAGAGAGGAGAAGACTGAAGGGAATCAAGAGAGAAGAGAGAAGAGAAGAAAATCCAGAGAGCAGAGAAGACAGAAGGGCATCTGGAGACAGGAGAGAGTAGAAGGGCATCCAGAGAGAGGAGAGGACAATAGGGCATCCAGAGAGAGTAGAAGACAGAAGGGCATTCAGGGAGAGGAGAGGACACAAGGGCATCCAGAGAGATGAGAGAACAGAAGATCTTCTATAGAGATGAGAGAACAGAAGGGCATGCAGAGAGATGAGCGAAAAGAAGATCATCCAGAGAGAGGAGAAGACAGAAGATCATCCATAGAGAGGTGAAAACAGAAGGGCATACAGAGAAAGTAGAAGACAAAAAGGCATTAAGAGAGATGAGAGGACAGAAGGGAATCTAGTGAGAGGACAGAACCGAAGGGCATCCAGAGAGAGTAGAGGACAAATGCCCATCCAGAGAGATAATAGAACAGAAGAGCATCCATAGAGAGAAGATAATAGAAGGGCATCCAGAGAAAGGAGAGAACAGAAGTCCATCCAGAGAGAGGAGAAGACAGAAGGGCATCCATAAATAGGTGAAAACAGAAGGGCATCCAGAGAGAGGAGAAGACAGAAGGGCATCCGCAGAGAGTAGAAGACAGAAGGTCATCCAGGGAGAAAAGAACAGAAGAGCATACAGAGATGGAGAGGACAGAAGGGCATCCAGAGAGAAGAAAACAGAAGGGGATTCAGAGAGGGGAGAAGACAGAAGGGCATCCAGAGAGGGGAGGACAGAAGGGCATCCGGAGAGAGGAGCGGACAGAAGGCATCCAGATAGAAGAGAGAAAATAAAGGCATCCCAAGAGAAGAGAGAAAAGAAGGGCATCCAGAGAGAGAAGAAATCTGAAGGGCATTAGGAGAGAGGATAGAATAGAAGGGGATCCAGAGAGAGGAGAAGACAGAAGGGTATCGAGAGAGATGAGAGGACAGAACTGCATCAGGAGAGAGGAGAGGTCAGAAAGGCATCCAGAAAGAGGAGAAGACAGAAAGGCATCTAGAGAGAGAGGAGAGGACAGAAGGGCTTCCAGAGTGAGTAGGTAACAGAAGGGCATCCAGAGAGAGGAGATGACTGAAGGCCATCCAATGAGAGGAGAAATCATAAGGGTATCCACAGAGAAGAGAAGAAAGAAAGGCATCCAGAGAGAGGAGAGGACAGAAGGGCATGCAGAGAGAGGAGAGCACTGAAGGACATCAAGAGAGATGAGAGTACAGGAGAGCATCCATAGAGAGAAGAGAACAGAAAGGCAACCAGAGAGATTAGAGGACAGAAGGGCATGCAGAGAGAGGAGCGAACAGAAGATCATCCAGAGAGACAGGAGAAGACAGAAGGGCATTGATAGAGAGGTGAAATCAGAAGGGCATACAGAGAAAGGAGAAGACTGAAGGGCATCAGAGTGAAGAGCGGACAGAAGAGAATCTAGTGAGAGGAGAGAACAGAAGGGCATCCAGAGAGAGGAGAAGGCAGAAGGGCATCCATAGAGATGAGAAGACAGAAGGGCATCCATAGAGAATAGAGGAAAAAAGAGTATCCAGAGAGATAATAGAACAGAAGAGCATCCATAGAGAGAAGATAATAGAAGGGCATCCAGAGAAAGGAGAGAACAGAAGTCCATCTAGAGAGAGGAGAAGACAGAAGGGCATCCATAGAAGGGTGAAAACAGAATGGCATCCAGAGAGAGGAGAAGACAGAAGGGCATCCACAGAGAGTAGAAGACAGAAGGGAATCCAGGGAGAAAAGAACAGAAGGGCATCCAGAGATGGAGAGGACAGAAGGGCATCCATAGAGATGAGAAGACAGAAGGGCATCCAGAGAGAATAGAGGAAAAAAGAGTATCCAGAGAGATAATAGAACAGAAGAGCATCCATAGAGAGAAGATAATAGAAGGGCATCCAGGGAAAGGAGAGAACAGAAGTCCATCTAGAGAGAGGAGAAGACAGAAGGGCATCCATAGAAGGGTGAAAACAGAATGGCATCCAGAGAGAGGAGAAGACAGAAGGGCATCCACAGAGAGTAGAAGACAGAAGGGAATCTAGGGAGAAAAGAACAGAAGGGCATCCAGAGATGGAGAGGACAGAAGGGCATCCATAGAGATGAGAAGACAGAAGGGCATCCAGAGAGAATAGAGGAAAAAAGAGTATCCAGAGAGATAATAGAACAGAAGAGCATCCATAGAGAGAAGATAATAGAAGGGCATCCAGAGAAAGGAGAGAACAGAAGTCCATCTAGAGAGAGGAGAAGACAGAAGGGCATCCATAGAAGGGTGAAAACAGAATGGCATCCAGAGAGAGGAGAAGACAGAAGGGCATCCACAGAGAGTAGAAGACAGAAGGGAATCCAGCGAGAAAAGAACAGAAGGGCATCCAGAGATGGAGAGGACAGAAGGGCATCCAGAGAGAAGAGAACAGAAGGGCATCCAGAGAGTGGAGTGGACAGGCATCCAGACAGAAGAGAGAAAATAAGTTCATCCCGAGAGACGATAGAACAGAAGGGCATCCAGAGAGAGAAGAAGACTGAAGGGAATTAAAAGAGAGTTGAGAATAAAAGGGAATCCAGAGAGAGGAGAAGACAGAAGGGCATCGAGAGAGATGAGAGGACAGAAGTGCATCAGGAGAGAGGAGAGATCAGAAAGGCATCCATAGAGAGGAGAAGACAGAAGGGCATCTAGAGAGAGGAGAGGACAGAAGGGCTTTCAGAGTGAGTAGGTAACAGAAGGGCATCCAGAGAGAGGAGAAGATTGAAGGGCATCCAGCGAGAGGAGAAACATAAGGGCATCCAGAGAGAGGAGAAAAAAGAAAGGCCTCCAGAGAAAGGAGAGTAGAGAAGGGCATGCAGAGAGGAGAGCACTGAAGGGCATCAAGAGAGATGAGAGTACAGGAGAACATCCACAGAGAGAAGAGAACAGAAAGGCAACCAGAGAGATTAGAGGACAGAAGGGCATCCAGAGAGAGGAGAGGACAGAAGGGTATCCAGAAAGAGGAGAGGACAGAAAAGCATCCAGAGAGAGTAGCGAACAGAATGGCATCCAGAGAGAGGAGAGAACAGAAGTGCATCCAGAGAGAGGAGACGACACAAGGGCCTCAAGAGAGCGGAAAGAACAGAAGGGCATCCCGAGCGAGGAGTAGACAGAAAGGCATCCAGAGAGAGGAGAGAACAGAGGGACATACAGGGAGAGGAGAGACAGAAGGGCAACCAGAGACAGGAGAGGAAAGAAAGGCATCCAGAGAGAGGAGAGAAAGAAGGGCATCCAGAGAGAGGACAGAACAGAAGGGCATTCAAAAAGAGGAGAGGACAGAAGGGCAATTAGAAAAATGAGAGAACAGAAGATCATCCAGAAAGAGAAGAGAACAGAAGGGCATCCAGAGAGATTAGAAGACAGGAGAAAATCTTGAGTGAGGAGAGAACAGAAGGGCATTCATCTAGAGGAGAAGACAGAAGAGCATCAAGAGAGAGGAGAGATCAGAAGGGCATCCAGAGATGAAAGAACAGGAGAGCATACATAGAGAGAAGAGAACAGAAAGGCAACCAGATATATGAGAGTACAGAAGGAAATCCAGAGAGAGGAGAGGAGAGAAGGGCATCCAGAGAGTGGAGTGGACAGAAGGGCATCGAGAGAGAGAAGAGGACAGAAAGGCATCCAGAGAGAGGAGAGGACTGAAGGGCATCCAGAGAAAAAAGAAAACAGAAGGACATTCAGAGAGAGGAGAAGATAGAAGGGCTTCCTGAGAGAGGAGAGAACAGAAGGGCATCCAGATAGAGCAGTGAACAGAAGGGCATATAGAGAGAGGAGAAGACAAAGGACATCCATAGAGAGGTGAAAACAGAAGGCCATCCAGAGAGAAGAGGAGATAGAAGGGCATCAAGAGAGGTTAGAGGACAGAAGAGCATCCAGAGAGAGGAGAGATCAGAAGGGCATCCATGAGAGGGGAAGACAGAATGGCATCCAGAGAGAGGAGAGGACAGAAGGTCACCATAGAAGGCCATCCAGAGAGAAGAAGAGACAGAAGGGCATCGAGAGAGGTGAGCGGACAGAAGAGCATCCAGAGAGAAGAGAGATCAGAAGGGCATCCAGAGAGAGGGGAAGACATAAGAGCATCCATAGAGAGAAGAGAACAGAAGTGCATCAAGAGAGATGAGAGGACAGATGGGAATCTAGAGAGAGGAGAGAATAGAAGGGAATGTAGAGAGAGGAGAAGACAGAAGGGCATCAAAAGAGAGTTGAAAAAGAAAGTCATCCAGAAAGAAGAGAACACAGAAGGTCATCCTTAAAGATGAGAGGACAGAAGTGCGTCCAGAGAGAAGAGAGATCAGAAGGGCATGCAGAGAGAGAATACAGAAGGGCGTCCAGAGTTAGGAGAGGACAGAAGGACATCCGGAGAGCAGAGTGGACAGAAGGGCATCCAGATAGAAGAGAGTAAATAAAGGCATACAGAGAGGTGAGTCAACAGAAGTGCATCCAGAGATATGAGAAGACTGAAGGGCATTCAGAGAGAGGAGAGGACAGAAGTGCATCCAGAGTTATGAGAGTACAGGAGAGCATCCATAGAGAGAATAGAATAGATAGAAAACCAGAGAGATTAGAGGACAGAAGGGAGTCCATAGAGAGGAGAGGACAGAAGGGCATCCAGTGAGAGGAGAGGACAGAAAGGCATCCAGAGAGAGGAGAATATGAAGGGCAATCAGAAATAGGAGAGGACAGAAGGGCATCCAGGGGAGGAGCGGACAGAATGGCATCCATATAGAAGAGAGTAAAAAGGGGCATCCAGAGAGACTAGAGAACAGAAGGGAATCCAGAGAGAGGAGAAGACTGAAGGGCATCGAAAGAGTGGAAAGGACACAAGGGCATCCAGAGAGAGAGGACAGAAGGGCATCCAGAGTATGAGGAGAGGACAGAAGGGCATCATGAGAGAGGAGAGGACAGAAGGGCATCCAGTGAGAGGAGAGTACAGAAGGGCATCCAGAGAAAGAAGAAAACAGAAGGACATACATAGAGAGGATAAGACAGAAGGGCTTCCCGAGAGAGGAGAGAACAGAAGGGCATCCAGAGAAAGGAGAGAACAGAAAGCATGTAGAGAGAGAAGACAGAAAGGCATCCATAGAGAGGTGAAAACAGAATGGCATCCAGAGAGAGGAGAAGACAGATGAGCATCTAGAGAGATGAGAGGACAGAAGAGCATCCAGAGAGAGGTGAAATCAGAAGGGGATTCAGAGAGAGGAAAAGACAGAAAGGCATCCAGAGAGAGGAGAGAACAGAATGGCATCCAGAGAGAGGAGAGAACAGAATGGCATCCAGAGAGAGGAGAAGACAGAAGGGCATACAGAGAAAGGAGAGGACAGAACGGCATCCAATGAGAGGAGAGAACAGAAGGGCATCACAAGAGAGGAGAGAACAGAAGGGCATCCACTGAGAGGAGAGGACGGAAGGGCATCCAGAGAGAAGAGAAGACACTATGGCATCCAGAGAGAGGAGAGGACACAAGGGCATTCAGAGAGATGAGAGATCTGATGTGCATGCATAGAGAGAAGAGAACAGAAGCACATCCGTAGAGAGGAGAGAATAGAAGGGTATCCAGAGAGAGGAGAAGACAGAACAGCATCCAGGGAGTGGAGAGGACACAAGGGCATCCAGAGATATGAGAGAACAGATCTTCCATAGAGAGGAGAGTACAGATTGGCATGGAGAGTGATGAGCGAACAGAATATCATGCAGAAAGAGAAGAGAACTGAATGTCATCCAGAGAGATGAGAGGACAGAAGAGAATCTGGACAGAGGAGAGAACAGAAGGGCATCCAGATAGAGGAGAAGACAGAAGGGCATCCAGAGAGAAGAGAAGACAGAAGGGCAGCCAGAGAGAGGAGAGGACAAAAGCGCATCCAGAGAGATAAGAGAACAGAAGACTATCCATAGAGAGAAGATAACAGAAGGGTATGCAGAGAGATGAGAGGACACAAGGGAATCTAGAGAGAGGAGAGAATAGTACTGCATTTAGAGAGAGGAGAAGAGAGAAGGCCATTAATAGAGAGGTGAAAAAAAAGGTTATCCAGTAAGAGGAGAAGCCAAAAGGGCATCCTTAGAGATGAGAGTTCGGAAGAGCATCCAGAGAGAGAAGAGATCAGAAGAGCATCCAGAGAGAGAGGAGAATAAAGAAGGGCATCCAGAGATAGGAGATGACAGAAGGACATCCGGAGAGAGGAGAGGACAGAAGGGCATCGATATAGAAGAGAGTAAATAAGGGCATGCAGAGAGATGAGTGAACAGAGGGGCATCCAGAGAGATGAGAAGACTGAAGGGAATCGAGAGAGAGGAGAGAATAGAAGGTAATTCAGAGAGATGAGAGTACAGGAGAGCATCCACACAGAGAAGAGAACAGAAAGACAACCAGAGAGATTTAAGGACAGAAGGGAATCCAGAGATAGGAGAGGACAGAAGGGCAATCAGAGAGAGGCGATGACAGAAGGGCATCCAGAGAGAGGAAAATACAGAAGGGCATTGAATCAGAGGAGAGGACAGAATGGCATACAGAGTGAGGAGATAACAGGAGAGCATCCATAGAGAGAAGAAAACAGAAGTGCAACCCGAGATATGAGAGGGCAGAAGAGAATCCAGAGAGAGGAAAGAACAGAAGTGGCATCCAGAGTGTGGAGAGAACAGAAGGACATCCAGAGAAAGGAGTGGACAGAATGGCATCCACTGAGTGGAGAGAACAGAAGGGCATCCCAAGAGAGTAGAAAACAGAAGGGCATCCATAGACATTAGAGGACAGAAGGGCATCCATAGAGAGGAGAGGACACAAGGGCATCCATAGAGATGAGAGAATAGAAGAGCATCCATAGAGAGAAGAGAACATAAATGCATCAAGAGAGATGAGAGGACAGAAGGGAATCTAGAGAGAGGAAAAAAGTGAAGGGCATGTAGAGAGATGAGAAGAGAGAAGGGCATTCATAGAGAGGTGAAAACAGAAGGGCATCCAGAGAGAAGAGAAGACAGATTGCCATCTGGAGAGAGGAGAGAATAGAAGGGCATCCAGAGAGAGGAGAGGACAAGAGGGCATCCAGAGAGAAAAGAAGACAGAAGGGAATCCAGGAAGAGGAGACCACACAAGGGCATGCAGAGAGATGAGCAACCAGAAGATCATCCATAGAGAGAAGAGAACAGAAGGGCATCCAGAGAGAGGAGAGGACAGAAGACAATCTAGAGACAGGAGAGAACCGAAGGGTATCCATAGAGAGGAGAGGACACACGGGCATCCAGAGAGATGAGAGAACAGAAGAGCATCCATAGAGAGAAGAGAACAGAAGGGCATCAAGAGAGATGAGAGGACAGAAGGGAATCTCGAGAGAGGAGAGAATAGAAAGGCATGTAGAGAGAGAAGAAGACAGAAGGGCATTAATAAAGAGGTGAAAAAAGAAGGTTATCCAGAAATAGGAGAAGACAGAAGGGCATCCTTAGAGAGGAGAGGACAGAAGAGCATCCAGAGAGAGCAGAGATCAGAAGGGCATCCAGAGAGAGGAGAATAAAGAAGGACGTCCAGAGATAGGAGAAGACAGAAGGCCATCCGGAGAGAGGAGTGGACAGAAGGTCATCCAGATAGAAGAGAGTAAATAAGGGCATACAGGGAGATGAGTGAACAGATGGTCATCCAGAGAGATGAGAGTACAGGAGAGCATCCATAGAGAGAAGAGAACAGAAAGGCAACCAGAGAGATTAGAGGACAGAAGGGTGTGATCCACGCAATCGTCCTGCCAGGAAGAACGCATGCAGGCACACCAAGATCCTTCTGCAGCAAGCTTTATTGTGATAGAGAGGAAAACCCCAAGCCCTGAACAGGAGCTGCTTATATGCACCCTAGAGCGGCGTGTTCACTTCTAATTGGCTGCTTGCTCATAACCTCGTATTTTACGGTGGGTTGGGCAGTGCTTTGGCGTGCTTTCACCACTTTCACAATGTGCAGTCCACTTATTACTTGCGGGAGCACCGGATGCCAGCGCCATCTTGTAATGGTGAACATTGTCACCACTCACCGTGGCTCTCTACATCTCCCCCTTTTTGTTTTATAAAGATGAAACTGCCTTTGGCCTATCTAGCGCGGCACCAATCAAGATTCGAACTCATGCTCGATCAAGCAAACTCCATCTTGGGGGAATAAGTGATCAAGAGCTTATAGCCTGAAGATTCTCCCTTACCCTACTAGGTGCAATGGAAACAAATCCTCTGGGTGCAAGGGGTAAGGGGAAGTAAAGAGGAATTGACACCCTCCCTGTGCAATGGAATATAGTTCCCAGGAGTGCAAGGGCTGTCAACCTACTATTCAGGTACCACAGCTATTCAGGCAAGGGCTGGCTAGACTTAGACCTCTCATTGACCCAGTGCAATGAGCTGAACCCTTGGGGTGCATCGACTGAGGGTCTCAGTCATCAATTACTTTCTTAGCATAGATAGCCAAATTTCAGGGGATGATCCTTGTTCCAAGGCTGCGAGTGCTTGGGTAATAATGACCTTGTCACGTTTTTGTTGGGCTCTGAGTGTGCAGACCAACCATAGCATAAGCACTAATCCGCAACATAGGGCTGCACCAAACAGGCCTACCCCCACCCACTCTTTAAAGAAAGAAAAGGCTGAGGAAATCCAGGAGGAGAGTCTTTCAGTCAATGACAGGTCCACTCGTGTCGAGTTGATGGCTATTACTGCCGCTCGCAAGAGTCACATCACATCCTTCCGACCACTTTCCTGCAAGGTATAAAGATAATTTTCTGGACAAGTTAGCTGCTCGGGTGTAATTATCATATTATACACTGGTAATACACAGGGCGCCTAAGCTTCTTTCGCACCCCAATTGGGCCAATAAGAAGAGAATATCCAATCTTTCTTCTACTAAATCAATGCGCTGATTGACCACCATCAACCTGCCTTTTAACTGGGCACCAGCAGAAGTATGAAGGTCAACTGCGTCTGCCACTGTTGCGGATAGTTGATTTAAAACTGTACTTGTTTGGACTGTGGTTGACATAGCGATTCCAGAGGCTGTAGCTGCAACCGCACTAATGGAGACCGCCGTTATAATAGCTGCAGTTATCCCAAAATCTCTTTTTTTATCTGAATAATGACAAAGTAGATGGGGTTTCCACAGGAACAGGGACCCATCGTGGCACTCTAGCAATCATGGCATGCCTTGCTTGTTCGGCAGCCCAACACTGAGACATTATGCATGAATCATTAGTGCAATTTTCAAATGAGGAATTTGAAAGAATAAATAAGAAGGGGGGATAGACACATACCGGGGTAAGTGAGAAGTCAATTTGCTTTTGAGTTTTACTAACCCCAGTAATTTTTGTAGTAGAATTAATGTGTACACTTGAGGTTCCATCAGGTCCCTGAGTTAATATCTTATGATACTGATAAAATTTGGAAATGCCATTAAAGAGGGCCTTTCCTGTGGTTCCACCCTGAATAAAAACCAACGGACTGAGATATGTACAACTACCATTAATTCCATACAGTAGCCATTTATGGAAAGGATGTGTCCCGAAATCTCGTATGAACATCCCCTGTTTCATACATGATTCTCCCCCTGGGTCGGACCTCATATTAGGGGAGAAGGAAAAGGTCTTATCTTGGTTTTCCCAGCTAGTAAGAGGGGACTGACAATCAGACCAAGGAGGAATGTTTTCTTCATCATTTAAGCTACAATGAGGAGCTATCCTAGGTTGAGGAAGACGTTCCTTATAAGTGGCTCCAGGCGATATAAAGGTACCATTGATCCAAATTGCCTCTTGCCAAAAAGTTTTGCTTGTAATGGTTATATCAGAGTTACTGGTATTCTGGGTAGTGTGTAACCAGCCTCCTTGTCGGTCATCAAACATTCTCAAGGCCTGGCTTACTAACTTGACACAGCCTCCATCTTTCTCAAATTGGAAGCAGAGAGAGCCTTTCTCTATCAGGGAACTATTCTCTCCTAAAGGTGCCCACACAGGGTCATATGGGAGATATGGCAAATCTAGAATCTTATTTGTTGTAAAGATTTTAGGAAAAACTGCTGCATCATGTCTGACCGGCATAGGTTTGGAAAGTCAGGTAGAATAGCCCAACGATATTCTCCCCATATACTAGGAACCCAATTCTGGAGAATCATCGTGACACCTGGAATTAACTTCCAAGGAATCCATCGGTTCATTTCCAGGTGTTAGGATCTTTCAGGTAACCAGAACGGGTTATCTTCCTCCTATGGAAAAACACAAACAGTTCCCCTGGATGTTATTAAAATAGGATTCGGGCCTTTCCATTGACCAGTCAAAACATCTTTCCATTTGGCCATCTCCTTTGGCCTGTCAGGCTCTAAATAGTGACGGTCAGCCACCGTATGGGCCTGACTATCCAGATTTTAAAAATTAAGAGTAAAGAGTGCTATAGAGATGGTTACTTGTGGCACTGAGGGTAGAGTCTCCTCGACTCCCCCTTTTTGTCTTATTAAATAAGACTTGAGAGTGCGATGAGCCCGTTCTATAATGCCTTGTCCTTGAGGGTTATAAGGGAGACCCGTCAGATGGGTCACCCCCATTTGGTGACAGAATTGTCCAAACTTTTGAGAAGTGTAAGCTGGTCCATTGTCAGTTTTAAGGATTTTAGGCTTTCCCCAGGCACTCCATGTCTCAAGACAATGTTGAATAACATGGGCTGCTTTTTCTCCAGCTAATGGAGAAGCAAATATAATTCCAGAACAAGTATCAGTGGAAACATGTAGATATTGTAATTTGCCAAAGGATGGGATGTGAGTAACATCCATTTGGCAAATCTGTAGTGGCCAGATACCTCGAGGGTTAATTCCAACATGAGGCACAGGTAAGAATTGACAGCAATTTTGACATTGAGTCACTATATCTCTAGACTTTTTTTCTAGTTATGTCAAATTGATGACATAATGTCTCAGCTGTCACATGAAATCTTTTATGAAAATCTTTAGCCAAACCTAATTTTGGCGAAAGGGTAATTGCAATCAACTTTGTGGCTTGATCTGCCAGATCATTTCCACGGGACATGGGTCCCAGTAGGCCGGAGTGAGCCCTAATATGTGTAATAAAAACAGGAAATCTTCTATTAACTAAAACAAACTGAATCTTTTGAAAAATGTCTACAAATCTACTGGATGTCTTAATTGGTCCAGCCACCTCTAGAACTTTAACTGCGTTTATTACATAAAAGGAATCTGAAACAATATTTAAGGGACCTGAAAAAATTTCCAGAACCTCTAACACCACTAAGCATTCCACAATTTGAGGTGAGGATTCATGGTATTGTTTGGAAGTGACTTTGTTATTAACCAAATAGGCACCCACTCCTGTTTTTGACCCATCTGTATAAACTACCACTCCATCTAGGAGTGGTTCCTGAGATACAATGTGTGGAAATACAATAGCTTGAGTTAAGGCAAATTGTAAAATGGGATGTTTGGGATAGTGATTATCTATCTGACCATTAAAGGAAGTGACCAACACCGCCCAAACATCAGAGGTAGCAGTTAATATTTGGACTTGATGGGCAGTATATGGCACTATTAAAACCTTAGGTTCCCTTCCAAAATGGGTAATGGCTGCTTTTAGCCCACGAAGGGCGAGTTGAGCAACTGCATCTGGATACCATTCAATGATCTTTGCAGGAGAAGCATTGGGATGAACCCATAACAAGGGCCCCTCCTGTCATAACACAGCAGTTGGTAAGTGTCTAGTTTTAAAAACACATAAGTCAAAGGCTTTGGTTTCATCTATGCGTTTTAGCTGGGCATCTAGTAAGGCATTTTCTACCACTTGTAGGGCGTGGCTTGCAGCTGGTGTTAAGGCTCTTGGGGAGGAAATATGAGCATCCCCTTCCAAAATATCAAACAAAGGTTTTAATTCAGCAGAGGGAATTTTCAGGAATGGTCTCAACCAATTTATATTACCCAATAATTTTTGAAAATCATTCAAAGTGTGCAAATGTTCTCTGTGAATCTCTAATTTCTGAGGAACTATTTTTTCTGGGTAAATAACTGTTCCTAGAAAGGAGCCAATTTCTGAAATTTGAACTTTCTCAGCAGCAATATGCAGGCCCATTGTCCCAGGGTTTTGAGCAATAAAGGGTATGAGGTTTGTAAAGCAACTAACTCCTTATGACACATAAGAATGTCATCCTAGCCACAAAGTCTGAGAATGGCTCTTGGGGTTCTTGTAATATTTTTGTTAAGTGTCCCCCAGACTCTCCTTTCTTAGGAAGCGCTTTCTATGCCTTGATAGCAGCAGCCAAAATCTGGGTTTATGCCCCCCAATCATAATTGGTTTGGTTATTGGCATATGGTCCCTGTCCAGTTAACAGGTCAAAAGTCCACTGTCTCTGATTGCCCTCGGTAGTAGCATTTAATTTCGCCCGTGACTGCAAAGCATCATGTCACAGGGCTTTCCATTCCATATATTGTCCCATGTTGGGGAGTGTGGCCTTCACAGTGGTTTGCCAATCTCCTGGCGTCATAGAAAAGGTAACAAGTCTCTCAATCTGAGCAATTGTAAAATTGGTATTGACTCCGTAGCTACGGACCGACTCAACAAATTCTTTAATTTGAGTATACTCCACGGGTGCATGGATCCGGCCCCCATCAACTGCCTCAAACACTGGAAACACTTGTCATAATTTCTTCTGTTCATCTTTTGAAAGGAAAGAATCTGAGCAGCAGCAGTTCACATAAGGTGGAGGGGCACTAGGGCCAGGACTCGTGAGCCAGAAAGGTGCAGGTCCCTTATCAGTCCTTCTTGGCCCATTGTGTGAGCGATTAGCTTGTCACTCATCTGGGTGGTACCTTTCCCCCTCCTAAAGGGCCATTTCCTCCTCTAGGTCAACCTCCTCCCAGGGGCTGAGTTCATCTGACTCAGTATCACTGAGTCCTAGAGCCACTAATTCCTTTACTGGATAGAGGCTCTTCCTTTTCTTACAGACTTTCTCCTTCTTTGTCTTCTTCTCTCCCAGGGTGTCCTTTCCCTTATCTCTCACTTCCTTGGATCCAGTGTCCTCAGAAGGGCCTTTTTTCTTAGACATGTCTTTTTTCTTGTGAGCTCCTAACCTTTTGTCTTGCTCTGTTTCTGACATGCTGTCTTGTAGCTCCTGAAAGAAAGATGTAATAAATCTGACCACTGTGCAGAATAGACCACTCCAGACCACACGGTTCCAAAGAGGGGGATTTATTCAGGGCAAGGGGAGAGATAGGTGGGAGAGATAAGAGCTGCAAGAGCTAGTGGGGAGGGAGGCAGTAAATTGCTTTCTAGGGTGGGGGAGTCACCCAGTGGCCAATGTCCTAAGTAGTGATTCAGCTAGGAGGCTAGTCATAGGGACCAGGGCAGACAAATGCCAACACCTCACCGCCCAAGGAAGACTGGCCTGGCCTTATTTGGACGGCTAGGGTTTCTCCTGCCAATTGAAATTTCCTTACCAATTAATACGCAGGTGTGCATTTGAAGGCCTATGCAGTCTGGTATCAGGAAAGTGGAACCACGAGGTCTGTGTGGGCCTAACCCACACGGTGGAGCGACACGTAGTGTACCACAGGCGTAGCTAATCTGCAGCAGCGGCAGAAATTTACGCGGTCAGTGATAGCAGTGATGGAGTGCAGCGTAGGGGCAGTGGTGGTGGCGCGTGGAAGGTCTGGTGGGCACCAGGCAGCTGTGGTGCTGCCAGGCCCAGCCCGGTGCAGTGGCGGCAGTGGCAGTAGCGGCAGTGGCGGCGCAGTGGCCCCAGCCACGAGGCGTCTGCCCTGCCTGGCCACAGCGGTTCCCAAAGTATTCGAACTCGGCCCAACACACCAATGAAAGAAAGATGTAAGAAATCTGACCGCTGTGCAGAATAGACCACTCCAGACCACGCGGTTCCAAAGAGGGGGGTTTATTCAGGGCAAGGGGAGAGATAGGTGGGAGAGATAAGAGGTTAAAAGAGCGCGAGTCGGGGGTCCTGCCTGTTTTATATGGGCGGTGACTAGTATCTCCCAGGTAAAGGTGAGGTAGCCAGGTGGATTCTGTGGCTGTTGCCTTGGCAATGATGTGGGAGTCGCCTAGAAGTGATGTCACTGGGTTCGCAGCCTGATACCAACAGCTCCTCTAGTGCTCCCTTCCCAGATACTACCATTGGGCGGCACTCTTCATCCTCCAAACATGATTTGACCAATTTCCACAGCCCCATGGTTCCTACCCTCAACTTTCCGTCTCGTTGCTCTCGTTTTAAATCTCCCCTCAGTTTCTCCCAAGAGGTGAGTGTCAGCGCACCAGAACACGCGAACCAAGGCGCGGCACGATGAATCTCTTTGATGAAACTCTCCAGGGTTTTTGTAGATAGTTTCAATTTTTGTTGTTGTAACAGGGCTTGTAGCGCCATAATCACCGAATGTGAAGCCCCCATGCTGCTCCCTTATCTACGAGAGGATCTTGCACACGGGAGGGGCACCTCGGCTTACCACCTTATGATGCCCAGTGGCGCGAATCAACACCAGCCCTTATGAAAACAAAATGAAACTAAAAGAAAGAGTGCGAGTCCTATCAGAATGATAATAGAGGCCTCAATGGCATCAACTAGACTGGGAGATGAGAGAAGCGATTCAAGGCCAAACGTGCCTCTTGGACCTTACCTTGGTCCTGCAGTTCTGAATCCTTCTCCGCAAACAGAGGGTCTCCTCAGTACCGGCAATGGTGAGGCTTCCTGGGTTTCTGCACCAGCTGTGACCTGCGCAATTGTCTCGCCAGTAAGAACGTACGCGGACACACCAGGATCCTTCTGCAGCAAGCTTTATTGTGATAGAGAGAGGAAGACCCTGAGCCCTGAACAGGCGCTGCTTATATGCACCCTAGAGCAGCTTGTTCACTTCTAATTGGCTGCTTGCTCATAGCCTTGTACTACACGGCAGGTTGGACAGTGATTTGGTGCGCTTTCACCACTTGCACAATGCGCAGTCCACTTATTACTTGTGGGAGCACCAGATGCCAGCACCGTCTTGTAATGGTGAATGCTGTCACCATTCACCACGACTCTCTACAAAAGGGAATCCAGAGAGAGGAGAGGACAGAAGGGCATCCAGAGAGAAGAGAATACCGAAGGGCATTGAGTGAGAGGAGAGGACAGATGGCATAGAGAGAGAGGAGATAACCAGAGAGCATCCATAGAGAGAAGAGAACAGAGGTGCAACCAGAGATATGAGAGGGCAGAATGGAATCCATAGAGAGGAAAGAACAGAAGGCCATCCAGGGAGAGGATAGGACAGACGGCATTCAGAGACAGGAGAAGACGTAAGGGCATCCTGATAGAGGAGAGGACAGAAAGGCATCCAGAGAGTTTAGGGAACAGAAGGGCATCCAGAGAAAGAAGTAGACAGAAGGGCATCCACTGAGAGGAGAGAACAGAAGGGCATTCCAAGAGAGGAGAGAACAGAAGGTCATCCATAGAGATGAGAGAACAGGAGAGCATCTATAGAGAGAAGAGAACAGAAGGGCAACCAGAGATATGAGAAGACAGGAAATACAAAGAGAGGAGAGGACAGAAGGGCATCCAGAAAGAGGAGAGGCAGAAGTACACCTGGAGATAGGAGAGAACAGAAGGGCATCCGGAAAGGAGATAACAGAAGGGCATCCATAGAGAGGATAGGACATAGTGCATCCGGAAACAGGAGAAGACATAAGGGCATCCCGAGAGAAGACAGGACAAAAGGACAAACAGAGAGAGGAGCAGACAGAAGGGCATCCAGATAGAAGACAGTAAATAAGGGCATCCAGAGAGACGAGAGAACAGAAGGGCATCCAGAGAGAGGAGAGGACAGAATGGGAATCCAGAGAGAGGAGAGAACAGAAGGGCATCCAGAAAGAGAAGAAGACAGAAGGGCATCGAGAGGGAGGAGAAGACAGAACGGCAAACAGAGAGAGGAGAAGACAGAAAAACATCCAGAAGAGGATAGAACAGAAGGGCATCCAGAGAGAGGAGGAACAAAGGATCATCCACAGAGAGAAGAAAACAGAAGGGAATCCAGAGAGATGAGAAGACAGAAGAAAATCTAGAGAGAGGAGAGAACAGAAGGGCATCCAGAGAGAGGAGAACACTGAAGGGCATCCAGAGAGAGGAGAGAACAGAAGGGCATCCAGAGAGAGGGGAAGACAGAAGGGCATTCACAGATAGGAGAGAACAAAAGGGCATCCCAAGAGAGGGGAGAACACAAGGGCATCCAGAGAGACAAGAAGACTGAAGGGCATATGGAGAGAGCAGAGAACAAAAGGGCATCCAGAGAGAGGAGAAGATAGAAGGTCATCCAGATAGAGGAGAGAACAGAAGGTCATCCAGAAAGAGTAGACAAGAGAGTGTCATCCCGAGAGACGAAAAGAAAGAAGGGCATACAGAGAGAGGAGAGGACAGAAGGGCATCTGGAGAGAGCAGAGAACAGATGGGCAGCTGGAGAGAGGGTGGTCAGAAGGGCATCCTGAGACTGGAGAGAACAGATAATCATCCAGAGAGAAAAGAGAAGAGAAGCGCATACATAGAGAGGAGCAGAAAGAAGGTCATCCAGACAGAGGAGAGAACAGAAGGGCATTCACAGAGAGGAGACTACAGAAGGGCATCGAGAGAGAGGAAAGGACAGAACGGCAAACAGAGAGAGGAGAAGACAGAAAAATATCCAGAAGAGGATAGAACAGAAGGGCATCCAGAGAGAGGAGGAAACAAAAGATTATCCACAGAGAGAAGAGAACAGAACAGGATCCAGAGAGATGAGAAGACAGAAGAAAATCTACAGAGAGGAGAGAACAGAAGGGCATCCAGAGAGAGGAGAGGACAGAATGGGAATCCAGAGAGAGGAGAGTACAGAAGGGCATACAGAGGGAGGAGAGAACAGAAGGGCATCCAGAGAAAGGAGAAGACAGAAAGGCATCCTTAGATAGGAGAGGACAGAAGGACATCTGGAGAGAGGAGCAGACAGAAGGGCATTTAGAGAGAGCAGAGAACAGAAGGGAAGCTGGAGAGAGGGAGGACAGAAGGGCATCCTGAGACAGATAATCATCCAGAGAGAGGAGTGAAGAGAAGCGCATCCAGAAAAAAGAAGCAGAAAGAAGGTCATCCAGACAGAGGAGAGAACAGAAGGGCATCAACAGAGAGGAGAAGACAGAAGGGCATTGAGAGAGAATAAAGGACAGAATGGCAAACAGAGAGAGGAGAAGACAGAAAAATATTCAGAAGAGGATAGAACAGAAGGGCATCCAGAGAGAGGAGGAAACAAAAGATCATCCACAGAGAGAAGAGAATTGAAGGGGATCCAGAGAGAGGAGAGTACAGAAGGGCATCCAGAGAAAGGAGAAGACAGAAGGGCATCCACTGAGAGGAGAGAAAAGAAGGGCATCCAGAGAGAGGAGAAAAAAGTCATCCAGAGAGAAGAGAAATAGAAGAACATCCAGAGAGAGGAGAGGACACAAGGGCATCCAGGGAGATGAGAGAACAGTAGAGCATCCATAGAGAGAAGAGAACAAAGGGGCATCCAGAGAGATGAGCAGAATGAAGGGAATCTAGAGAGAGGAGAGAACAGAAGGGCATGTCGAGAGAGGAGAAGACAGAAAAGCATCCAGAAAGTGGAGAATACTTAAGGGCACCCGGATAGATGAGAGAACAGAAGAGCATACATAGAGAGAGGAGAACAGAAGTTCATCCAGATAGACGAGAAGACAAAAGGGCATCCAGAGGGAGGGAAAGACAGAAGGGCATCCAGAGAGAGGAAAGAACCGAAGGGCTTCCAGAGAGAGGAGAAGAGAGAAGGTCATCCAGAGAGAGGAGACAACGGAAGGTCATCCAGAGAGACGAGAAGCCAGAAGGGCATACAGAGAAAGGAGAGGACCGAAGGGCATCTGGAGAGAGGAGAGAACTGAAGGGCGTCCGGAGAGAGTGAGGACAGAAGGGCATCCTGAGACTGGAGAGAATCTAAAATCATCCAGAGAGAGGAGAGAAGAGAAGTGCATCCAGAGATAGGAGCAGAAATAAGGTCATCCAGACAGAGGAGAGAACAGAAAGTCGTACACAGAGAGGAGATTACAGAAGGGTATTTAGAGGGAGGAGTGGACTGAAGGGCACCCAGAGAGAGGAGAGAACAGAAGTGCATCTAGAGAGAGGAGAGGACAGAACTGCATTCAGAGAGAGGAGAATACAGAAAAACTTCCAGAGGATAGAACAGAAGGGCATCCAGAGAGAGGAGGAAACAGAAGATCATCCATAGAGAGAAGAGAAGGAAGGGCATCCAGAGAGATGAGAGGACAGAAGAAAATCTAGAGAGAGGAGAGAACAGAAGGGCTTCAAGAGAGAGAAGAGGATAGAAGGGCATCCAGAGAGAGTAGGGAACACAATGGCATCCAGAGAGATGAGAGAACAGGAGAGCATCCATAGAGAAAATAGAACAGAAGGGCAAGCAGAGATATGAGAGGACAGAAGAAAATACAGAGAGAGGAGAGGACACAAGTGCATCCAGAGAAATAGAGAACAAAAGAGCATCCATAGAGAGAAGAGAACAGAAGGGCATCTAGAGGGATGAGAGTACAGAAGATCATACCTAGAGAGAAGAGAATATTAGAAAATCCGGAGAGATGAGAGGACAGAAGGGAATCAAGAGAGAGGAGAGAGCAGAAGGGAATGTAGAGAGAGGAGAAGACGGAAGAGCTTCCATAGAGAGGTGAAAACAGTAGGGCATCCATAGAGAGAAGAAGTCAGAATGGCATCCATTGAGGGGATTAAACAGAAGGGCATCCACAGAGAGTAGAGGACAAGAGGGCTTCCAGAGAAAGGAGAAGACAGAAGGGCATCCAGGGAGAGGAGAGGACACAAGGGCATCCAGAGAGATGAGAAAACAGAAGAACATCCAGAGAGAGTAGAAGAGAGAAGGGCATTCAGTGAGATGAGAGTATCGAAGATCATCCAGAGAGAGGAGAGATCAGAAGGGCATCAAGAGAGAAAAGATGACCGAAGGGCATCCAGAGAGGAAATAAGATATAAGGGCATCTGGAAAGAGAAGAAAACAGAAGGGAATCCAGAGAGATGAGAGGACTGAAGGACATCTGAAGAGAGGAGAAGACTGAAGGGCATACAGAGAGGAGAGAGAAGAGAAAGGCATCCAGAGAGCGGAGAAGACAGAAGGGCATACAGAGAGAGGAGAAGACAGAAGGGCATCCACAGAGTGGGAGGACAGTCGGGCATCCTGAGTCTGGACAGAACAGAAAATCATCCAGAGAGAGGAGAGAAGAGTAGCGCATCCAGAGAGAGGAGAAGAAAGGAGGTCATCCAGACAAAGGAGAGAACAGAAGGGCATCCACAGAGAGGAGAAGACAGAAGGGAATCGAGAGAGAGGAGTGGACAGGAGGGCATCCAGAGAGAGGAGAGAACAGAAGAGCATCTAGAGAGAGGAGAGTACAGAACGGCATACAGAGAGAGGAGAAGACAGAAAAACATCCAGAGTGATGATAGTACAGAAGGGCATCTGGAGAGAGGAGGAAACAGAAGGGCATCCAGAGAGAGGAGAGGACAGAAGGGCATCTAAAGTGAGGAGAGAACCGAAGAGCTTCCAGAGAGAGAAAAGAACAGAAGAGGATCCAGAAAGAGGAGAGGAAAAAAGTGCTTCTGGAGAGAGGATAGAACCGAAGGGCATCTGTAAAGAGGAGAAAACAGAAGGGCATCCAGAGAGAGGAGAAGACACAAGGGCATCCAGAGATGAGAGGACAGAAGGACATCCACAGTGATGAGAGAACAGAAGGGCATCCAGATAGAGAAGAGAACAGAAGGGCATCCAGAGAGAGGAGAAGACACAAGGGCAACCAGAGAGAGGAGAAGACACAAGGGCATCTAGAGAGATGAGAGAACTGAGGAGCTTCCATAGAGAGAAGAGAACAGAATGGCATCCAGAGAGAGTCGAGGACAAGAGGGCAACCAGAGATAGGAGAAGACTAAAGGACATCCAGGGAGAGGAGAGGACACAAGGGCATCCAGAGAGAAGAGACAACAGTAGAGCATCCAGAGAGAGGAGAAGATACAAGGGGATCCAGAGAGATGAGAGAACAGAAGATCTTATAGAGAGTAAGGAACAGAAGGGCATCTAGAGAGATGAGAAAACAGAAGATCATCCAAAGAGCGAAGAGAACAGAAAAACATCCAGAGAGATGAGAGGACAGAAGAGAATCTAGAGAGAGGAGAGTACAGAAGGGCATGTAGAGAAAGGAGAAGACAGAATGTCATCTATAGAGAGGTGAAAACAGAAGGGCATCTAGAGAGAAGACAAGACAGAAGAGCATCCGGAGAGAGGAGAGATCAGAAGGTCATCCAGAGAGAGGAGAAGACAGAAGGGCATCCAGAGAGAGGAGAGGACAGAAGGGCATCCAGAGAGAGGAGAGTATAGAAGGGCATCCAGAGAGAGGAGAGGACACAAGCTCATCCAGAGAGATGAATGAACAGAAGAGCATCCTGAAAGAGGAGAGGACACAAGGGCAATTAGAGAGATGAGAGAACAGCTCATCCACAGAGAGGAGAGCACAGAAGTGCATCCAGAGAGATGAAAGAACAGAAGATCATCCAGAGAGAGAAATGAACATAAGGACATCTAGAGAGATGAGAGGACAGAAGAGAATCTAGAGAGAGGATAGAACCGAAGGGCATCCAGAGAGAGGAGAAGTCAGAAGGGCATCCAGAGAGAAGACAGAATGACATCCAGGGAAATGAGAGGACACTAGGGCATCCAGAGAGATGATAGTAGAGGAGAGCATCCATAGAGAGAAGAGAACAGAAGGGCATCCACAGTGATGAGAGGACAGAAGAGAATCCAGAGAGAAGAGAGAACAGGAGGGCATCCAGTGAGTGGAGAGAACAGAAGGTCATCCAGAGAAAGGAGTGTACAGAAGGGCATCCACTGAGAGGAGAGAACAGAAGGGCATCCAGAGAGAGGAGAAAACAAAAGGGCATCCAGAGAGAAGAGAAGACAGAATAACATCCAAAGAGAGGAGAGGACCCAAGGGCATCCAGGGAGACGAGAGAACAATAGAGCATCCATAGAGAGAAGAGAACAAATGGGCAGCCATAGAGATGAGGGAAATGAAGGGAATCTAGAGAGAGGAGAGAACAGAAGGGCATGTCGAGAGAGGAGAAGACAGAAATGCATCCAAACAGAGGAGAATACTTAAGGGCATCCAGATCGATGAGAGAACAGAAGAGCATACATAGAGAGGAGAACAGAAGTTCATCCAGAGAGACGAGAAGACAAAAGGGCATCCAGAGAGAGGGAAAGACAGAAGGGTATCCCGAGAGAGGAAAGAACTGAAGGGCTTCCAGAGAGAGGAGAAGAGAGAAGGTCATCCAGAGAGAGGAGACAACGGAAGGTCATCCAGAGAGACGAGAAGCCAGAAGGGCATACAGAGAAAGGAGAGGACTGAAGGGCATCTGGAGAGAGGAGAGAACAGAAGGGCGTCTGGAGAGAGGGAGGACAGAAGTGCATCCTGAGACTGGAGAGAATCTAAAATCATCCAGAGAGAGGTAAGAAGAGAAGTGCATCCAGAGATAGGAGCAGAAATAAGGTCATCCAGACAGAGGAGAGAACAGAAAGGCATCCACAGAGAGGAGATTACAGAAGGGCATCTAGAGGGAGGAGCGGACTGAAGGGCATCCACAGAGAGGAGAAAACAGAAGAGCATCTAGAGAAAGGAGAGGACAGAATGGCATACAGAGAGAGGAGAAGATAGAAAAACTTTTAGAGTGAGGATAGAATAGAAGGGCATCCAGAGAGATGAGAGGACAGAAGAAAATCTAGAGAGAGAAGAGAACAGAAGGGCATCCAGAGAGAGAAGAAGACAGAAGGGCATTCAAAGAGATGATAGGACAGAAGAAAATTTAGAGAGAGGAGAAAAGAGAAGGGCATCCAGAGAGAGGAGAAGACAGAATGGCATCCAGAGATAGTAGGGAACACAAGGGCATCCAGAGAGATGAGAGAACAGGAGAGCATCCATAGAGAAAATAGAACAGAAGGGCAACCAGAGATATGAGGGGACAGAAGGGAATCCAGAGAGAGGAGAGGACACAAGTGCATCCAGAGAGAGCAGAAAACAGAAGGACATTTAGAGAGAAGAGAAGACAGAAGGGCATCCAGATAGAGGAGAGAACAGAAGATCATCCAGAGAGAGGAGACAACAGAAGGTAATCCAGAGAGATGAGAAGACAGAAGGGCATACCGAGAGAGGAAAAGACAGAAGAGAAAGCAGAGATAGGAGAGGACAGAAGGGCATCCGGAGAGTGGAGAGGACAGAAGAACATCCGGAGAGTGAAGCGGACAGAAGGGCATCCAGAGAGACAAGAGAACAGAGGGGCATTCAGAGAGAGGAGAAGACTGAAGGGCATCTAGAGAGAGCAGAAAACAGAAGGGCATCCAGAGAGAGGAGGAGACCAAAGGGAATCCAGAGAGAGGAGAGAACAGAAGGGCATCCAGAAAGATGAGAGTACAGGAGAGCATCTTTCATGAGAAGAGAACAGAAAGGCCAGAGATATGAGAGGACAGAAGGGAATCCAGAGAGAGGAGGGAACAGAAGGCCATCCAGAGAATGGAGAAGACAGAAGGGCATCCAGAGAGAGGAGAGGACAGAAGAGCATCTAGAGAGAGGAGAAAACAGAAGGACATCTAGAGATAGGAGAGGACAGAAGGGCATCCAAAGAGAGGAGCGGACAGAAGGGCATCCAGATATAAGAGAGAAAATAAGGCCATCCAGAGAGACAAGAGAACAGATGAGTATAAAGAGAGAGGAGAAGACACAAGGGAATCCATAGAGAGGTGAAAACAGAAGGGCATCCAGACTGAGGAGAAGACAGTAGGTCCTCCAGTGGGATGATAGGTCAGAAGAGAATTAAGAGAGAGTAGAAGTCAGAAGGGCATCCAGAGAGAGGAGAGTACAGAAAAGTATCCGGAGAGAGGAGAGAACAGAAGGGCATCCAGAGAGAGGAGAATACAAAAGGGCATCCAGAGAGTGGAGAGGACAGAATGCATTCAAGAGAGGAGAGAACAGAAGAGTATCCACAAAGAAGAGAGGACAGAAGGCCATCCAAAGAGAGATGAGGAGAGAAGGGCATCCAGAGAGAGGAGAGGACAGAAGGGCATCCTGATAGAGGAGAGTACAGAAGGGCATATAGAGAGAGGCGAATACACAAGGGCATCCAGAGATAAGAGAGGACAGAAGGGCATTCGAAGAGAGGAGCGGACAGAAGGGCATCCAGATAGAAGAGAGAAAATAAGGCCATCCAGAGAGACAAGAGAACAGAAGGGTATCCAGAGAGAGGAGGAGACAAAAGGGAATCCAGAGAGAGGAGAGAACAGAAGGGCATGCAGAGAGACTAGAGTACAGGAGAGCATCTTTCGTGAGAAGAGAACAGAAAGGCCAGAGAGATGAGGACAGAAGGGAATCCAGAGAGAGGAGAGATCAGAATGGCCTCCAGAGACAGGAGGGAACAGAAGGTCATCCAGATTGGAGAAGACAGAAGGGCATCCAGAGAGAGGATAGGACAGAAGAGCATCCAGAGAGAGGAGAAACAGAGGGGCATACAGAGAGAGGAGAGAACAGAAGAGCATCCAGAGAGAGGAAAGGACATAAGGGCATCCACAGAGAGGAGAAGACAGAAGGGCATCCATGGAGAGCAGATGACAGAACGGCATCAAGAGCTGAGAAGAAGAATGACATCCAGAGAAAGGATAGGACAGATGGCATCTGGAGACAGGAGAAGACAGAAGGGCATCCCAAGAGAGGAGAGGACAGAATGGCATCCAGTGAGAGGAGAGGACAGATGGGCATCCAGAGATAGGAGAGAACAGAAGGGCATCCAGAGAGAGGAGAAGACCGAAGGGTATCCAGAGAGAGGAGAAAGCAGAAGGGCATCCAGAGAGAGGAGAATACAGAAGTGCATCCACAGATAGGAGAGGTCAGATGGGCATCTGAAGAGAGGAGTGGACAGAAGGGCATCCAGATAGAAGAGAGAAAATAAGGCCATCCAGAGAGACGAGAGAACAGATGGGCACAATGAGAGAGGAGAAGACACAAGGGCATCCATAGAGAGGTGAAAACAGAAGGGCATCCAGACTGAGGAGAAGACAGTAGGTCCTCCAGGGAGATAATAGGTCAGAAGAAAATCAAGAGAGAATAGAAGTCAGAAGGGCATCCAGAGAGAAAAGAGTATAGAAAAGTATCTGGAGAGAGGAGAGAACAGAAGGGCATCCAGAGAGAGGAGAAGACAAAAGGGCATCCATAGAGTGGAGAGGACAGAATGCATTCAAGAGAGGAGAGAACAGAAGAGTATCCACAAAGAAGAGAGGACAGAAGGCCATCCAAAGAGAGATGAGGAGAGAAGGGCATCCAGAGAGAGGAGAGGACAGAAGGGCATCCTGATAGAGGAGAGTACAGAAGGGCATACAGAGAGAGGCGAATACAGAAGGGCATCCAGAGATAGGAAAGCACAGAATGGCATCTGAAGAGAGGAGCGGACAGAAGGGCATCCAGATAGAAGAGAGAAAATAAGGCCATCCAGAGACACGAGAGAACAGAAGGGTATCCAGAGAGAGGAGGAGACAAAAAGGAATCCAGAGAGAGGAGAGAACAGAAGGGCATCCAGAGAGACGAGAGTACAGGAGAGCATCTTTCATGAGAAGAGAACAGAAAGGCCAGAGAGATGATAGGACAGAAGGGAATCCAGAGAGAGGAGAGATCAGAAGGCCCTCCAGAGAGAGGAGGGAACAGAAGGTCATCCAGATTGGAGAAGACAGAAGGGCATTGAGAGAGAGGAGAGTACAGAAGATAATCCAGAGAGAGGAGAAACAGAAGGGCATACAGAGAGAGGAGAGAACAGAAGAGCATCCAGAGAGAGGAAAGGACATAAGGGTATCCACAGAGAGGAGAAGACAGAAGGGCATCCATGGAGAGCAGATGACAGAACGGCATCCAAAGAGCTGAGAAGAATGGCATCCAGAGAAAGGATAGGACAGATGGCATCTGGAGACAGGAAAAGACAGACGGGCATCCCAAGAGAGGAGAGGACAGAATGGCATCCAGAGAGAGGAGAGGACAGAAGGGCGTCCAGAGAGAAGAGAGAAAATAAGGCCATGCAGAGAGATGAGAGAACAGATTGGCATAAAGAGGGAGGAGAAGACAGAAGGGCATCTATAGAGAGGTGAAAACAGAAGGGCATGCAGAGCGAGGAGAAAACAGTAGGTCCTCCAGAGGGATGATAGGACAGAAGAGAATCAAGAGAGAGGAGAAATCAGAAGGGCATACAGAGAGAGGAGAGTACAGAAAAGTATCCGGAGAGAGGAGAGAACCGAAGGGCATCCAGAGAGAGGAGAAAACAGAAGGTCATCCAGAGAGAGGAGAATACAGAAGTGCATCCACAGATAGGAGAGGATAGATGCGCATCCAAAGAGAGGAGTGGACAGAAGGGCATCCAGATAGAAGAGAGAAAATAAGGCCATGCAGAGAGATGAGAGAACAGATTGGCATAAAGAGGGAGGAGAAGACAGAAGGGCATCTATAGAGAGGTGAAAACAGAAGGGCATGCAGAGCGAGGAGAAAACAGTAGGTCCTCCAGAGGGATGATAGGACAGAAGAGAATCAAGAGAGAGGAGAAATCAGAAGGGCATACAGAGAGAGGAGAGTACAGAAAAGTATCCGGAGAGAGGAGAGAACCGAAGGGCATCCAGAGAGAGGAGAAGACAAAAAAGCATCAATAGACAGGAGAGGATAGAGTGGCATCCGGAGAGATGATCATACAGGAGAGAATACATAGAGAGAACAGAAGAGAAAGGCAACAAGAGAGAGTAGAGGACAGAAGGGAATCCAGAGAGAGGAGAGGACAGAAGGGCATCAAGAGAGAGGAGAGGACAGAAGGGCATCAAGAGATAGGAGAGGACAGAATAGCATCCAGAGAGAGGAGTGGAGAGAAGGGCATCCAGAGAGAGGAGAGAACAGAAGTGCATCCAAAGAGAGGAGAATACAGAAGGTCATCCAGAGAGAGGTAAGCACAGAAAGGCATCCAGAGAGAAGAGAAGAGAAGAGAAGGGCATCCAGATCATGGAGAGTACAGAAGGGCATCCAGAAATAGCAGAGGACAGAAAGGCATCAGGAGAAAGGAGAGAACAGAAGAGCATCCAGACAGAGGAAAGGACACAAGGGCATCCAGAGAGAGGAGAGAACAGAAGGGCATCCAGAGAGAGGGTGGACAGAAGGGCATACTGAGCCTGGAGAGAACAGAACATCATCAGAGAGAGCAGAGAAGAGTAGCGCATCCAGAAAGAGGAAAAGAAAGCTCATCATCCAGACAGAGGAGAGAACAGAAGGGCATCCACTCAGAGGAGCAGAGAGAAGGGCATCGAGAGAGAGGAGAGTACGGAAGGGCATTCAGACAGAGGACAGAAATGAAGAGCATCTAGAGAGATGGGTGGACAGAAGAGAATCTAGAGAGAGGAGAGGACAGAATGGCATCAAGTGAGAGGAGAGAAAACAAGGGCATCCAGAGAGAGGAGAGAACAGAAGGGCCTAGAGAGACAGGAGAGAAAATAAGGGCATCTTGATAGAGAAGAGTAAAGAAAGGCATGCACAGAGAGGGGAGACCAAAAGAGCATCAGGAGAGAGGAGAGAACAGATGGGCATCCAATGAGAGGAAAGGACAGAAGGTTATCCAGAGAGATTAGAGAACAGAAGGGCATCTGGAGAGAGGAGAGAATAGAAGGGCATTCAGAGAGAGGAGAGGACAAGATGGCATCTAGAGAGAGGAGAAGACAGAAGGGCATCCAGGGAGAGGAGAGGACACAAGGGCATCCAGAGAGATAAGAGTACAGAAGATCTTCCATAGAGAGGAGAGAACAGAAGGGCATACAGAAAGATGAGTGAACAGAAGATCATCCAGAGAACGAAGACAACAGAAGGGCATCCAGAGATACGAGAGGACAGAAGAGAATCTAGAGATAGGAGAGAAAACAAGGGCATCCAGAGAGATGAGAAAACAGAAGAGCATCCATAGAGAGAAGATAATTGAAATGCATCCAAAGACATTCGAGGACAGAAGGGAATCTAGAGATATGAGAGACCAGAAGGGCATGTAGAGAGAGGAAAAGACTGAAGGGAATCCATAGAGAGGTGAAAATAGAAGGGCATTGAGAGAGAGGAGAAGACAGAAGGGCATCCAGAGAGATTAGAGAAAAGAAGAGCATCCGGAGAGAGGAGAGATCAGAAGGGCATCCAGAAAATGGAGAAGACCGAATGGAACCCACAGAGAGGAGATGACATAAGGGCATGTGAAGAGAGGAGAGAACAGAAGGGCATCCAGAGAGAGGACAGAACAGAAGGGCATCCAAAGAGAGGAGAACACAGAAGGGCATCAATAGAGAAAAGATGACCGAAGGGCATCCAGAGAGGAAATAAGACATAAGGGCATCAGGAGAGAGGAGAAAACAGAAGGGCATCCAGAGAGAGGAGAGGACAGAAGGACATCCGGAGAGAAAAGAGAACAGAAGAGCATCCAGGGAGACCAGAGTACAGAAGGGCCTCCAGAGAGAGAATTCAGAAGGTCATCCAGAGAGAGGACAAGACAGAAGGGCATCCGGATACAGGAGAGAACAGAAGGGCATACAGAGAGAGGAGAGATCAGAAGGGCATCCAGAGTGAGGAGAAGACAGAAGGGCATCCAGATAGAGGAGAGGACACAAGGGCATCCAGAGAGATGAGAGAACAGAAGAGCATCCATAGAGAGAATAGAACAGAATGGGATCCAGAGAGATGATAGGAAAGTGGGGAATCTAAAAAAAGGAGAGAACAAAAGGGCATCCAGTGAGAGGAAAGAACAGAAGGGCCTCCAGAGAGAGGAGAAGAAAGAAGGGCATTCAGAGAGAGGAGAAGACAGAAGGGCATCTGGATGGAAGAGAGAACAGAAGGTCATGCAGAGAGAGGAGACAACAGAAGGTCATCCAGATAGAGGAGAATACCGAAGGGCATACAGAGAGAGGAAAGGACAGAAGGGCATCTGGAGAGAGAGAGGACAGAAGGGCATCCTGGGCCTGGAGAGAACAGAAAATTATCCAGAGAGAGGAGAGAAGAGTAGCGCATCCAGAGAGAGGAGAAGAAAGAAGGTCATTCAGACAGATGAGAGAACAGAAGGGCATCCACACGGAGGAGCAGACAGAAGGGCATCGAGAAAGAGGAGAGGACAAAAGGCCATCCAGACAGAGGAGAGAAAGGAAGAGCATCTAGAAAGATGGGAGGACAGAAGAGAATCTAGAGAGAGGAGAGAATAGAAGGACATCCAGAGAGAGGAGAAGACAGAAGGGCATGCAGAGAAAAAAGGAGACAGAAGAGCATCCAGAAAGAGAAGAGGACACAAGGGCATCCAGATTGATGAGAGAACAGAAGAGCATCCATAGAGTGAAGAGAACAGAAGCGCATCAATAGAAATGAGAGGACAGAAGGGAATATAGGGAGAGGAGAGGACAGAAGGTCATATAGAGAGAGGAGATGACACTAAAGCATTCACAGAGAGGTGAAAACAGAGCGAGTCCAGAGTGAGGAGAAGACAAAAGGGCATATGGAGAAGGAGAGAACAGAAGGGCACCCAGAGAGAGGAGAGGACAAGAGCACATCCAGAGAGAGGAGAAGACAAAAGGACATCCAGAGAAAGGAGAGAACAAATGATCTTCCAGAGAGAGGAGAGAACAGAAGGGCACGCTGAGAGATGAGAGAACATAAGATCTTCCAGAGACAGAGGAGAACTAAAGGGCATCCAGAGAAATTTGAAGACAGAAGAGAATCTAGATAGAGGAGAGCACAGAAGGGCATGCAGAGAGAGGAGAAAAAAGAAGGGCAACCAGAGAGAAGAGAAGACAGAAGGGCACCCAGAGAGAGGAGAGGACACAAGGGCATCCAGAGAGATGAGAGAACAGAAGATCATACCTAGAGAGAAGAGAACATTAGGGAATACAGAGAGATGAGAGGACAGAAGGGAATCAAGAGAGAGGAGAGAACAGAAGGGAATGTAGAGAGAGGAGAAGACAGAAGGGCTTCCACAGAGAGGTGAAAACAGTAGGGCATTCAGAGAGAGAAGAAGACAGAAGGGCATCCATTGAGAGGAGAAAACAGAAGGGCATCCACAGAGACTAGAGGACAAGAGGGCTTCCAGAGAAAGGAGAAGACAGAAGGGCATCCAGGGAGAGGAGAGGACACAAAGGCATCCAGAGAGATGAGAAAACAGAAGAGCATCCAGAGAGAGGAGAAGAGAGAAGAGCATTCAGAGAGATGAGAGTATGGAAGATCATCTGGAGATAGGAGAGATCAGAAGGGCATTAAGAGAGAAAAGATGACCGAAGAGCATCCAGAGAGGAAATAAGACATAAGGGCATCTGGAGAGAGAAGAAAACAGAAGGGCATCCAGAGAGATGAGAGGACAGAAGGACATCCAGAGAGAGGAGAAGACTGAAGGGTATACAGACAGAAGAGAGAAGAGAAGGGCATCCAGAGAGCAGAGAAGACAGAAGGGCATCCAGAGAGAGGAGAAGACAGAAGGGCATCTAGAGAGAGGAGAGAACAAAAGGGCATCTAGAGAAAAGAGAAGACAGAAGGGCATTCAGAGAGAAGAGAGGACACAAGGGCATCCAGAGTGAAGAGAGAACAGAAAAGCATCCATAGATAGAAGGGCATCCAGACTGATGAGAGGAAAGGATGGAATCTAAAGAGAGGAGAGAATAGAATGGCATGTAGATAGAGGAGAATAACGAAGGGCATCCATAGTGAGGTGAAAACAGAAGGGCATCCAGAGATAGGAGAAGACAAAAGGGCATCCAGAGAGATGAGAGGACTGAAGAGCATCCGGAGAGTGGAGAGATCAAAAGGGCATCCAGAGAGAGGGGAAGACAGGAAAACATCCAGAGAGAGGAGAGGACAGAAGGGCATCCAGAGAGAGGAAAAAACACAAGGGCCTCCAGAGAGAGAAGACAGAAGGGGATTCAGAGAGAGGAGAAGACAGAAGGGAATCCAGATAGAGGAGAGAACAGAAGGGCATCCAGAAAGAGAAGAAAACAGAAGGTCATCCAGAGAGAGGAGAAGACAGAAGGGCATACAGAGAGAGGAGTGGACAGCAGTTCATCTACAGAGTGGGAGGACAGTCGGGCATCCTGAGACTGGAGAGAACAGAAAATCATCCAGAGAGAGGAGAGAAGCGTAGCGCACCCAGAGAGAGGAGAAGAAAGGAGGTCATCCAGACGAAGGAGAGAACAGAAGGGCATCCACAGAGAGGAGAAGACAGAATGGAATCGAGAGAGAGGAGTGGACAGAAAGGCATCCAGAAAGATGAGATTACAGAATGGCATACAGAGAGTGGAGAAACAGAAAAACTTTCAGAGAGACGATAGAACAGAAGGGCGTCTGGAGAGAGGAGGAAACAGAAGGGCATCTGGAGAGAGGAGAGGACAAAAGGGCATCTAAAGTGAGGAGAGAACCGAAGAGCTTCCAGAGAGAGGAGATAACAGAAGAGCATCCAGAAAGAGGAGAGGACAAAAGTGCTTCCGGAGAGAGGATAGAACCAAAGGGCATCTGTAGAGAGGAGAAAACAGAAGGGCATCCAGAGAGAGGAGAAACATAAGGGCATCCAGAAATGAGAGGACAGAAGGGTATCCATAGTGATGAGAGAACAGAAGGGCATCCAGATAAAGGAGAGAACAGAAGGGCATCCAGAGAGAGGAGAAGACAGAAGGGCATCTAGAGTGAGGAGAAGACACAAGGGTATGCAGAGATATTTGAGAACTGAGAAGCTTCCATAGAGAGAAGAGAACAGAAGGGCATCCAGAGAGAGCACAGGACAAGAGGGCATCCAGAGATAGGAGAAGACTGAAGGGCATCCAGGGAGAGTAGAGGACACAAGGGCATCCAGAGAGAAGAGAGAACAGTAGAGTATCCAGAGAGAGGAGAAGACACAGGACATCCAGAATGATGAGAGAACAGAAGATCTTATAGAGAGTAAGGAACAGAAGGGCATCCAGAGAGATGAGCGAACAGAAGATCATCCACAGAGAGAAGAGAACAGAAAAACATCCAGAGAGATGAGAGGACAGAAGACAATCTATAGAGAGGAGGGAACAGAAGGGCATGTAGAGAAAAGAGAAGACAAAATGTCATTCATAGAGATGTGAAAACAGAAGGGCATCCAGAGAGAGGAGAAGAGAGAAGGGCATCCAAAGAGAAGAGAAGACAGAAGAGCATCCGGAGAGAGGAGATATCAGAAGGTCTTTCAGAGAGAGGAGAAGACAGAAGGGCATCCAGAGAGAGGAGAGTGTAGAATGGCATCCAGAGAGAGGAGAGTATAGAAGGGCATCCCGAGAGAGGAGAGGACACAAGGGCATCCAGAGAGACGAATGAACAGACGAGCATCCAGAAAAAGGAGAGGACACAAGGGCAATTACAGACATGAGGGAACAGCTCATCCACAGAGAGGAGAGCACAGAAGGGCATCCAGAGAGACGAAAGAACAGAAGATCATCCAGAGAGAGAAATGAACAGAAGGACATCCAGAGATGAGAGGACAGAAGAGAATCTAGAGAGAGGATAGAACAGAAGGGCATCCAGAGAGAGGAGAAGTCAGAAGGGCATCCAGAGAGAAGAGAAGACAGAACGACATCCAGGGAGATGAGAGGACACTAGGGCATCCTCTGAGATGAGATGAGAGGAGAGGAGAGCATCCGTAGAGAAAGAGAACAGAACTGCATCCACAGAGATGAGAGGACAGAAGAGAATCTAGAGAGATGAGAGAACAGAAGTGCATCCATAGAGAAGAGAAGACAGAAGGGAATCCAGAGAGCAGAGAGGACACAAGTGCATCCAGAGAGAGGAGAGAACAGAAGAGCATTCATAGAGAAAAGAGAACAGAAGGGCATCCAGAGGGATGAGAGGACAGAAGAGAATCCAGAGTGAAGAGAGAACAGAAGGCCATCCATAGAGTGGAGAGAACAGAAGGTCATCCAGAGAAAGGAGAGGACAGAAGGGCATCCACTGAGAGGAGAGAACAGAAGGGCATCCAGAGAGAGGAGAAAACAAAAGGGCATCCAGAGAGAAGAGAAGACAGAAGAACAACCAAAGAGAGGAGAGGACACAAGGGCATCCAGGGAGATGAGAGAACAATAGAGCATCCATAGAGAGAAGAGAACAAAGGGGCATCCAGAGAGATGAGAGGAATGAAGGGAATCTAGGGAGAGGAGAGAACAGAAGGGCATGTCGAGAGGGGAGAAGACAGAAATGCATCCAGACAGAGGAGAATACTTAACGGCATCCAGATAGATGAGAGAACAGGAGAGCATACGTAGAGAGAGGAGAACAGAAGGTCATCAAGAGAGATGAGAAGACAAAAGAGCATCCAGAGAGAGGGAAAGACAAAAGGGCATCCAGAGAGTGGAAAGAACCGAAGGGCATCCAGAGAGAGGAGAAAAGAGAAGGTCATCCAGAGAGAGAAGACAACAGAAGGTCATCCAGAGAGACGAGAAGCCAGAAGGGCATACAGAGAAATGAGAGGACCGAAGGGCTTCTGGAGAGAGGAGAGAACAGAAGGGCGTCTGGAGAGAGGGAGGACAGAAGTGCATCCTGAGACTGGAGAGAACCTAAAATCATCCAGAGAGAGGAGAGAAGAGAAGCGCATCCAGAGATAGGAGCAGAAATAAGGTCATCCAGACAGAGGAGGGAACAGAAAGGCATCCACAGAGAGGAGATTACAGAAGTGCATCTAGAGAGATGAGAAGTCTGAAGGTCATCCAGAGAGAGGAGAGAACAGAAGAGCATCTAGAGAGAGGAGACGACAGAATGGCATACAGAGAGAGGAGAAGACAGAAAAACTTCCAGAGTGAGGATAGAACAGAAGGGCATCCAGAGAGATGAGAGGACAGAAGAAAATCTAAAGAGAGTAGAGAACAGAAGGACATCCAGAGAGAGGAGAAGACAGAAGGGCATCCAAAGAGATTATAGGACAGAAGAAAATCTAGAGAGAGGAGAAAAGAGAAGGGCATCCAGAGAGAGGAGGAGACTGAAGGGCAACCAGAGAGAGTAGGGCACACAACGGCATCCAGAGAGATGAGAGAACAGGAGAGCATCCATAGAGAAAAGAGAACAGAAAGGCAATCAGTGATATGAGAGGACAGAAGGGAATCCAGAGAGAGGAGAGGACACAAGTGCATCCAGAGAGAGGGGAGAATGGAAGAGCATCCATAGAGAGAAGGTAACAGAAGCTCATCCAGAGGGATGAGATTACAGAAGAGAATCTAGAGAGAGGAGAGAACAGAAGGGCATCCTGAGAGAGGAGAAAACAGAAGGACATCCAGAGAGAAGAGAAGACAGAAGGGCATCGAGAGAGAGCAGAGGACACAAGTTGATCCAGAGAGAAGAGAGAACAATATAGCATCCATAGAGAGAAGAGAACAGAGGGGCATTCAGAGAGATGAGAGGAATGAAAGGAATCTAGAGAGAGGAGTGAACTGAAGGGCATGTAGAGAGAGGAGAAGACAGAAGGGCATCCGGATAGAGGAGAGAACAGAAGATCATCCAGAGAGAGGAGACAACAGAAGGTCATCCAGAGAGACGAGAAGACAGAAGGGCATACAGAGAGAGCAGAAGACAGAAGAGAAACCCGAGATAGGAGAGGACTGAAGGGCATCCAGAGAGAGCAGAGAACAGAAGGGCATCCAGAGAGAGGAGGATACAAAAGGGAATCCAGAGAGAGGAGAGAACAGAAGGGCATCCAGAGAGAAGAGATTACAGGAAAGCATCTTTTGTGAGAAGAGAACAGAAAGGCCATAGAGATGAGAGGACAGAAGGGAATCCAGAGATAGGAGAAGACAGAAGGGCATCCAGAGAGAGGAGAGGACAGAAGAACATCCGGAGAGAGGAGAAGACAGAAGGGCATCTCGAGAGAGGAGAGGATAGAATGGCATCCAGAAAGAGGAGTGGACAGATGGGTATCCAGAGATAGGAGAGAACAGAAGGGCGTCCAGAAAGAGGAGAAGACGGAAGGGCATCCAGAGAGAGGAGAAAACAGAAGGGCATCCAGAGAGAGGAGAAAACAGAAGGGCATCCAGAGAGAGGAGAATACAGAAGGGCATCCAGAGATAGGAGAGGACAGAAGGGCATGCGAAGAGAGGGGTGGACAGAAGGGCATCCAGATAGAAGAGAGAAAATAAGGCCATCCAGAAAGACGAGAGAACAGATGGGCATAAAGAGAGAGGAGAAGACAGAGGGGCATCCATAGAGAGGTGAAAACAGAAGGGCATCCAGAGTGACGAGAAGACAGTAGGTACTCTAGAGGGATGATAGGTCAGAAGAGAATCAAGAGAGAGTAGAAATCCGAAGGGCATCCAGAGAGAGGAGAAGACAAAAGGGCATCCAGAGAGAGGAGAGGACAGAGGGGCATCCAGAGAGTAGAGAGAACAGTAGGGTATCCAGAGACAGGAGAGAACCGAAGGTCATGCAGAGAAAGGAGAGGACATCAGGGCATTCACAGTGAGGAGAGAACAGAAGGGTATTCCGAGAGAGGAGAGAACAGAAGGGCTTCCAGAAAGTGGACAGGACAGAATGCATTCAAGAGAGGAGAGAACAGAAGAGTATCCACAGAAAAGAAAGGACAGAAATCCATCCAAAGCAAGATGAGGAGAGAAGGGCATCCAGAGAGAGGAGAGGACAGAAGGGCATCTTGATAGAGGAGAGTACAGAAGGGCATCGGGATAGAGAGGAGAACAGAAGAGCTTTCAGAGAGAAGAGAGGACAAAAGGGCATCCAAAGAGATGAGAGAAGAGAGGAGCATCCAGAGAGAGAAGAGTACAGAAAACCTTCCAGGGAGATGAGAGGACAGAAGAGAATCTTGCCAGAGGAGAGAAAGGAAGGGCATCCAGAGAGAGAAGAAGACAGAAGGCATCCAGATAGAGGAGAGAACAGAAGAGTATCCAGAGAGAGGAGAGTACAGGAGGGCATCCAGAGAGAGAGAGAGGAGAAGACAGAAGAGCATCCAGAGAGAGAAGAGGACACAAGGGCATCCAGAGAGATGAAAGAACAGAAGATCATCCAGGGAGAGAAGAGAATAGAAGAGCATCCAGAGAGATGAGAGGACAAAAGAGAATCTAGACAGAAGGGAGACCAGAAGGTCATCCAGTGACAGGATTAGACAGACGGGCATCCAGAGAAAGGACAAGACAGACGGGCATCCCAACAGAGGAGAGGACACAAGGGAATCCAGATTGATGTCAGATCAGAAAAGTATCCATAGAGAGAAGATAATAGAAGTGCATCCATAGACATGAGAGGAAAGAAGGGAATCTAGAGATATGAGAGAACAGAAGAGCATGCATAGAGAGGAGAAGACAGAAGGGCATCCATAGAGAGGTGAAAACAGAAGGGCATCCAGAGATAGGAGAAGAAAGTAGGGCATCCAGAGAGATGAGAAGACAGAAGAGCATCCAGAGAGAGGAGAGATCAGAAGGGCATCCAGAGAGAGGAGTGGACAGAAGGGCATCCAGAGAGAGGCGAGTACAGAAAGGCATCCAGAGACAGGAGAGAACAGAAGGGCATCCAGGGAGAGGAGAGGACATAAGGGCATCCACACAGAGGAGAGAACAGAAGGGTATCCCGGGAGAGGAAAGAACAGAAGGGCATCCAGAGAGAGGAGAGAACAGAAGGGCATCCAGAGAGAGGAGAGAACAGAAGGTCATATGGATAGAAGAGAGAACAGAAGAGAATCCAGAGAGAGGAGAGGACAAAAGGGCATCCAGAGAGATGAGAGAACAGAAGAGCATAAAGAGATAAGAGAGGACAAAAGGGCATCCAGTTGATGAGATAATAGAAGAGCATATATAGAGAAGAGAGAACAGAAGGGCATCAGGAGAGAGGAGAGTACAGAAGGGCATCCAGAAAGATGAGAGTACAGGAGAGCATCCATAGAGAGAAGAGAACAGAAGGAAATCCACAGAGATGAGTGGACAGAAGAGAATCTAGAGAGAGGAAAGAACAGAAGTGCATCCAGATAAAGGAGAAGTCAGAAGGGCATCCAGAGAGAAGAGAAGACAGAAGGGCATCCAGAGAGAGGAGAGGAAACAAGGGTATCCAGAGAGATGAGAGAAAAGAAGATCATCTATAGCGAGAAGAGTACAGAAGCGTATCCAGAGAGATGAGAGGACAGATGGGAATCTAGAGAGAGGAGAGTACAGAAAGGCATGTAGAGAGAAGAGAATACAGAAGGGCATCCAGAGAGATGAGAGAACAGAAGATCTTATAGAGAGGAGAGAACATAAGGGCATCCAGAGAGATGAGCGAATAGAAAATCATCCACAGAGAGAAAAGAACAGAAAAGCATCCAGAGAGATGAGAGGACAGAAGAGAATCTAGAGAGAGGAGAGAACAGAAGGGCATGTAGAGAAAGGAGAAGACAGAATGTCAGCCATAGAGAGATGAAAACAGAAGGACATCTAGAGAGAGGAGAAGAGAGAAGGGCATCCAGAGAGAGGAGAAGACAGAAGAGCATCCGGAGAGAGGAGAAGACAGAAGGTCATCCAGAGAGAAGAGAAGACAGAATGGCATCCAGGGAGATGAGAGGACACTAGCGCATCCAGCGAGATGAGAGTAGAGGAGAGCATCCATAGAGAGAAGAGAACAGAAGTGCATCCACAGAGATGAGAGGACAGAAGAAAATCTAAAGTGATGATTGAACAGAAGTGCATCCATAGAGAAGAGAAGACAGAAGGGAATCCAGAGAGTGAAGAGGACACAAGTGCATCCATAAAGAGTATAGAACAGAAGAGCATCCAGAGAGAGAAGAGAATAGAAGGGCATCCAGAGGGATGAGAGGACAGAAGAGAATCTAGAGAGAAGAGAGAGGAGAGAACAGAAGGGCATACAGAAAGAGTAGTTAACAGAAGATCATCCATAGAGAGGAAATATCAGAAGAGCATCCAGAGATAGGAGAGGACAGAAGGGCATTTGGAGAGAGGAGAAGACCGAAGGGCATCCCGAGAGACGAGAGGACACAAGTGCATCCAGAGAGAGGAGAGGACAGAAGGGCATCCAGAGATATGAGAGAACAGGAGAGCATCCATAGAGAGAAGAGAACAGAAGGGCAACAAGAGATATGAGAGGACAGAAGGGAATCCAGAGAGAGGAGACGAAAGAAGGGCATCCAGAGAGAGGAGAGGATAGAAGGACAGCCAGAGATAGGAGAGAAGAGAAGGGCATGCGGAGAGAGGAGAGAACAGAAAGGCATTTAGAGAGAGGATTGGACAGAGAGCATCCAGAGACAAGAGAAGACATAAAGGCATCCCGAGAGAGGAAAGGACAGAAGGTCATACAGAGAGAGGAGAAGACAGAAGGGCATCCAGAGAGAGGAAAGAACAGAAGGGCATCCAGAGAGAGGAGAAGACAGAAGGGCATCCAGAGAGAGGAGAGGAAAAAAGGGCATCCAGAGAGAGGAGAAGACAGAAGGGCATCCAGAAAGAGGAAAGGACAGAAGAGCATCCACAGAGAGGGGAGAACAGAAGAGAATCCAGAGAAAGGAGAGGTAAAAAGGGCATCCAGAGAGAGGAGAGAACAGAAGGGCATCCAGAAAGAGGAAAGGACAGAAGGGCATCCACAGAGAGGGGAGAACAGAAGAGAATCCAAAGAGAGGAGAGGACAAAGGCATCCAGAGACAGGAGAGAAGAGAAGGGCATCCGGAGAGAGGAGAGAAGAAAAGGGCATCCAGTGAGAAGAGAGGACAGAAGTGCATCCAGAGAGAGGAGAGAGGAGAAGGGCATCCAGATAGTGGAGAAGACAGAAGGGCATCCAGAGAGAGAAGAGAAGGGCATCCATATAGTGGAGAAGACAGAAGGGCATCCAGAGAGAGGAGAAGACAGTAGGGCATCCAGAGAGATGAGAGAACAGAAGGGCATCCAGAGAGAGGAGAAGACAGAAGGGCATCCAGATGAGAGATCAGAAGATCATCCAGAGAGAGAAGAGAACAGCAGGGAATCCAGAGAGATGATAGAACAGAGGAAAATCTAGAAAGAAGAGAAAACAGAAGGGTATCCAGAGAGATGGGAGAACAGGAGAGCATCCATAGAGACAAGAGAAGAGAAGGCCAAGCAGAGATATGAGAGGACAGAAGGGAATACAGAGAGAGGAGAGGACACAAGTGCATCCAGTGAGAGGAGAGAACAGAAGAGCATCTATAGAGATAAGAGAACAGAAGGGCATCCAGAGGGATGAGAGGACAGAAGAGAATCTACAGAGAGGAGAGAACAGAAGGGCATAAAGAGAGAGAAGAAGACAGAAGGGCATCCAGAGAGACAAGAATACAGAAGGGGATCCAGAGAGAGGAGAGGACACAAGGGCTTCCAGGGAGATGAGAGAACAAATGAACATCCATAGAGAGAATAGACCAGAGGGGCATCCAGAGAGATGTGTGGAATGAAGGGAATCTAGTGAGGAGAACAACATATGGGCATGTACAGAGAGGAGAAGTCAGAAGGGTATCCATAGAGGGATGAAAACAGAAGGGCATCCAGAGAGAGGAGAAGAAAGAAGGTCATCCAGAGAGATGAGAGGACAGAAGAGCATCCTTAGAGAGGAGAGATCAGAAGGGCATCCAGAGAGACGAGAGAACAGAAGGGCATCCAGAAAGAGGAGAAGACAGAAGGGCATCCAGAAAGAGGAGAAGACATAAGGGCATCCAGAGAGAGGAGAGAACAGAAGGCCATCTGGAGAGAGGAGAGAACAGAAAGTCATACAGAGAGAGGAGAGAACAGAAGATAATCCATAGAGAGGAAAAAGGACATCCAGAGGGATGAGAGGACAGAAGAGAATCTAGAGAGAGGAGAGAACAGAAGGGAATCCAGGGAGAGGAGAAGACAGAAGGGCATCCAGAGAGAAGACAAGACAGAAGGGCATCTAGAGAGAGGAGAGGACACAAAGGCATCCAGAGAGATTAGAGAAGAAAAGCGCATCCATATAGAGGTGAGAACAGAGGGTTATCCAGAGATATGAGAGGAATGAAGGGAGTCTAGAGAGAGGAGAGAACAGAAGGGCATGTAGAGAGAGTAGAAGACAGAAGTGCATCCAGAGAATCGAGAAGACAGAAGGTCATTCAGAGAGAGGAGAAGACAGAAGGGCATCCAGAGATATGAGAGTACGGAAGGGCATCCAGAGAGAGGACAGAACAGAAGAGGATCCTGAGAGAGGAGCGATCAGAAGGGCATCCAGAGGAAGGGGAAGACATAAGGGCATAAAGAGAGAGGAGAGGACAGAAGGACATCTGGAGAGAGGAGAGAACAGAAGGGCATTCGGAGAGTTGGAGGACAGAAGGATATCCTGAGACTGGAGAGAAGAGAAAATCATCCAGAGAGAGGAGAGAAGAGAAGCGCATCCAGAGAGAGGAGCAGAAAGTAGGTCATCCAGACAGAGAAGAGAACAGAAGGGCATCCACAGAGAGGAGAATACAGAAGGGCATTGAATGAGAGGCGAGGACAGAAGGGCATCCAGAGAGAGGAGAGAACAGAAGAGCATCTAGAGAGAGGAGAGACATAACGGCATACAGAAGACAGAAAAACATCCAGAGTGCGGATAGAACAGAAGGGCATCAAAAGAGAGAAGGAAACAGAAGATCATCCAGAGGAGAAGAGAATAGAAGGTCATCCAGAGAGATGAGAGGACAGAAGAAAATCTAGATAGAGGAGAGAACAGAAGGGCATCCAGAGATATGAGGGAACAGGAGAGCATCCATAGAGAGAAGAGAACAGAAGGGCAACCAGAGATATGAGAGGACAGAAGGGAGTCCAGAGAGAGAAGAGGACAGAAGGGCATCCAGATAGAGGAGAGGACAGAAGTACACCCGGAGATAGGAGAGAACAGAAGGGCATGCGGAGAGAGGAGAGAACAGAAGGGCATCCAGAGAGAGGATAGGTCAGAGGGCATCCGGAAACAAGAGAAGATATAAGGGAATCCTGAGAGAGGAAAGGACAGAAGGCCATCCAGATAGAGGAGAGGACAGAAGGGCATCCAGAGAGAGGAGAGGAGAGAAGGGCATCCAGAGAGAGAAGAGGACAGAAGGGCATCCAGGCAGATGAGAGGACAGAAGGCCATCCAGAGAGAGGAGTGTACAGAAGGGCATCTAGAGAAAGGAGAAGACAGAAGTGCATCCTGAGAGTGGAGAGGACAGAAGGGCCTCCAGAGAGTGCAGAAAAGAGAAGGACATCCAGAGAGTGGAGAAGACAAAAGGGCATCCAGAGAGAGTAGAAGACAGAATGGCATCCAGGGAGAGGAGAGGACACAAGGGCATCAAGTGAGATGAGAGAACAGAAGATCATCCAGAAAGAGGAGAAGACAGAAGGGCATACATAGAGAGGTGAAAACAGAAGGGCATATAGAGAAAGGAGAAGACAGAAGGGCATCCTGAGATTGGAGATGACAGAAGGGCCTCCAGAGAGTGGAGAGAACAGAAGGACATCCAGAGAGAGGAGAAGACAGAAGGGCATCCTGAGAGTGGAGATGACAGAAGGGGCTCCAGAGAGTGGAGAGAACAGAAGGACATCCAGAGAGAGGAGAAGACAGAAGGGCATCCACAGAGAGTAGAAGACAGAAGGGCGTCCAGGGAGAAGAGAACAGAAGGGCATCAAGAGAGGGAGAGGACAGAAGGGCATCCAGAGAGAAGAGAACAGAAGGGGAATCAGAGAGAGGAGAAGACAGAAGGGCATCCAAAAAGGAGAGGACAGAAGGGCATTTGGAGAGAGGAGAGAACATAAGGGTAGCTGGAGAGAGGAGAGAACAGAATGGCACCCAGAGAGAGGAGAGATCAGAAGGGAATCCAGAGAGATGAGAAAACAGAAGAGCATCCATAAAGAGAAGATAATAGAAGGGCATCAATAGAGATAAGAGGACTGAAGGGAATCTAGAGCTAGGATAGAACAGAAGGGCATGTAGAGAGAGGAGAAGACAAAAGGGCATCCATAGAGAGGTGAAAACAGAACGTCATCCAGAGGGAGGAGAAGAGAGAAGTGCATCCAGAGAGATGAGAAGACAGAAGGGCATCCAGAGAGAGGAGAAGACCGAATGGCATCCAGGGAGAGGAGAAGACAGAAGGGCATCCAGAGAGAGGAGAGAACAGAAGGGCATGCAGAGAGAGGAGAGATCAGAAGGGCATCCAGAGAGAGGAGAACACCGAAGAGCATCCAGAGAGAGAGGAGAAGACATAAGGGCATCCAGAGAAAGGAGAGAACAGAAGGGCCTCCAGAGAGAGGAGAATACAGAAGGGCATCCAGAGAGAGGAGATGATGGAAGAGCATCTAGAGAGAGGAGAAGACATAAGGGCATCCAGAGAGAGGAAAGAACAGAAGGGCATCCAGAGAGAGGAGAAGACAGAAAGGCATCCAGAGAGAGGAGAGGACGGAATGACATCCAGATAGAGGAGAGAACAGAAGGGCATCTGGAGAAAGGAGAGAACAGAAGGGCATCCAGAGAGAGAAAGTACAGAAGTGCATCCAGAGAGAGGGGAGAGGACAGAACAGCAAAAAGAGAGAAGAGAAGACAGAAAAACATCCAGAAGAGAGTAGAAGAGAAAGGCATAAAGAGAGAGGAGAGAACAGAAGAAATCCAGAGGGAGGAGAGGACAGAAGGACATCCAGAGAGAGGAGCTGACAGAAGGGCATCCAGATAGAAGAGAGTAAATAAGGGCATCCAGATAGAAGAGAGAACAGAATGGCATCCAGAGAGAGGAGAACACTGAAGGGCATCCACAGAGAGGAGAGAACAGAAGGGCATCCAGAGAGAGGAGAAGACAGAAGGGCATCCAGAGAAAGGAGAGGACAAAGGGCATCCACTGAGAGGAGAGAACAGAAGGGCATCACAAGCATGGAGAGAACAGAATGGCATTCATAGAGAGGAGAGGACGGAAGGGCATCCAGAGAGAAGAGAGGACAGAAGGGCATCCTGAGAAAGAAGAGGACATAAGGGCATCCAAAGAGATGAGAGGACAGAAGGGCATCCAGAGAGAGGAGAGAATAGAAGGGCATCCAGAGAGGGGAGAGGACAAGTGGGCATCAAGTTAGAGGAGAAGACAGAATGGCATCTATGGAGAGGAGAGGACACAAGGTCATCCAGAGAGATGAGAGAACAGAAGATCTTCCATTGTGAGGAGAGAACAGAAGGGCATGCAGAGAGATGAGTGAACAGAAGATCATCCAGAGAGAGGAGAAGACAGAAGGGCATCCATAGAGAGGTGAAAACAGAAGGGCATACAGAGAAAGGAGATGACATAAGGGCATCAAGAGAGAAGAGAGGACGGAAGAGAATCTATTGAGAGGAGAGAACAGAAGAGCATCCAGAGAGAGGAGAAGACATAAGGGCATCCACAGAGAGTAGAACACAGAAGGGCATCCAGAGAGAAGAGAACAGAACGGCATCCAGAGAGCGAGAGGACAGAAGGGCATCCAAAGAGAAGAGAACAGAAGGGGATTCAGAGATGAGAAGACAGAATTGCATCCAGGGAGAAGAGGACAGAAAGGCATTTGGATAGAGCAGAGAACAGAAGTGCATCTATATACAGGAGAGAAGAGAAGGGCATCCGGAGAGAGGAGAGAACAGAAGGGTATCTGGAGAGAGGAGAAGACAGAAGGGCATCGAGAGAGATAGAGGACAGAAGGGCATCCGGAGAGAGGAGAGAACAGAAGGGCATCCAGAGAGAGGATAAAACAGAAGGGCATCCAGAGAAAGGAGAAGACAGAAAGGCATGCAAAGATAGGAGAGGACAGAAGGGCATCCAGAGAGAGGAGCAGAAAGGATGGCATTCAGATAGAAGATAGAAAATAAGGGCATCCTGAGAGACAAGAGAAAAGAAGGGCACCCAGTGAGAGGAGAAGACTGAAGAGAATCCAGAAAGAAGAGAGAGGAGAAGGGCATCCAGAGAGCAGAGAAGACAGAAGGGCATCCAGAGAGGGAAGAGAACAGAAGGGCATCCGGAGAGAGGAGAGAATAGAAGGGCATCCAGAGAGAGTAAAGGACAATAGGGCATCCAGAGAGAGGAGAAGACAGAAGGGCATTCAGGGAGAGGAGAGGACACAAGGGCATCCAGAGATATGAGAGAACCGAAGATCTTCCATAGAGAGGAGAGAACAGAAGGGCATGCAGAGAGATGAGTGAACAGAAGATCATCCAGAGAGAGGACAAGATAGAAGAGCATCCACAGAGAGGTGAAAACAGAAGGGCATACAGAGAAAGGAGAAGACAGAAGGGCATGCAGAGAGATGAGAGGACAGAAGAGGATCTTGTGAAAGGACAGAATAGAAGATTATCCAGAGAGAGGAGAAGGCAGAAGGGCATCCATAGAGAGTAGAGGACAAAAGGGCATCCAGAGATAATAGAACAGAAGAGCATCCTTAGAGAGAAGATAATAGAAGGGCATCCAGAGAGAGGAGAGAACAGAAGTCCATCCAAAGAGAGGAGAAGACAGAAGGGCATCCAGAGAGAGTAGAGGACAAAAGGGCATCCAGAGATAATAGAACAGAAGAGCATCCTTAGAGAGAAGATAATAGAAGGGTATCCAGAGAGAGGAGAGAACAGAAGTCCATCCAAAGAGAGGAGAAGACTGAAGGGCATCCATAAAGAGTAGAAGACAGAAGGGCATCCAGGGAGAAGAGAACAGAAGGGCATCTAGAGAGGGAGAGGACAGAAGGGCATCCAGAGAGAAGAGAACAGAAGGGTATTCAGAGAGAGGAGAAGACAGAAGGGCATTCAGAGAGGAAAGGACAGAAGGGCATTTGGAGAGAGGAGAGAACAGATGGGCATCCAGATAGAGGAGAGAACAGTACGGTATGCAGAGAGAGGAGAATACAGAAGGGCATCCAGAGAGAAAAAATGTCCAAACGGCATCCAGAGAGAGGAGAAGACATAAGGGCAACCAGAGAGAGGAGAGGACAGAAGGACATCTAGAGAGAGGAGAGAACAGAAGCATCCAGAGGGAAAAGAAGACAGAAGGGCATTCAGAGATAGGAGAGGACAGAAGGGCATCCGGAGAGAGGAGCGGACAGAAAGGCATCCAGATAGAAGAGAGAAAATAAGGGTATCCGGAGAGACGAGAGTACAGAGGGGCATCCAGAGAGAGAAGAAGACTGAAGGGCATTAGGAGAGAGGAGAGAATCGAAGGGGATCCAGAGAGAGGAGAAGACAGAAGGGCATTGAGAGAGATGAGAGGACAGAACTGTATCAGGAGAGAAGAGAGATCAGAAAGGCATCCACAGAGAAGGGAGAACAGAGGAGCATCAAAAGAGAGGAGAGAACAGAAGGGCATCCAAAGAGAGGAGAGGACAGAAGGGCATCCAGAGAGATCAGAGAACAGAAGCGCATCCAGACAGAGGAGAGGACAGACGGACATCCATAGAGAGAAGAGAAGAGAAGTGCATCGGAGAGAGGAGAAAACAGAAGGGCATCCATAGAGAGATTAGCACAGAAGAGTATCCAGAGAGAAGAGAACAGAAGGGCATCCTGAGACAGGAGAGATCAGAAGGGCATCCAGAGAGAGGAGAAGACCGAATGGCATCCAGGGAGAGGAGAAGACATAAGGGCATACATAAAGATCAGAGTACAGAAGAGCATCCTGAGAGAGGGGAGATCAGAAGTGAATCCAGAGAGAGGAGAAGACCGAAGGGCATCCAGAAAGAGGAGAAGACATAAGGTTATCTGGAGAGAGGAGATAACAGAAGGGCATCTGGAGAGAGAACAGTACAGAAGGGCATCTGGAGAGAGCAGAGAACAGAAGGGAATTCAGAGAGAAGATGAAACAGAAGGGCATCCAAAGAGAGGACAGAACAGAAGGGCATCCATAGAGAGGAGAAGACAGAAAGGCATCCAGAGAGAAAATATGACCAAAGGGCATCCAGAGAGAAGAGAAGACATAAGGGCTTCTGGAGAGAGGAGAAAACAGAAGGGCATCCAGAGAGAAGACAGAACAGAAGGGCATCCAGAGAGAAAAGATGACCGAAGGGCATCCAGAAAGAGGAGAAGACATAACTGCTTCTGAAGAGAGGAGATAACAGAAGGGCATCCAGAGAGAAGACAGAACAGAAGGGCATCCAGAGAGAGGAGAAGACAGAAGGAGATCCAGATAGAGGAAAGGACAGAAGGACATCAGAAGAGAGGCGAGAACAGAAGGGCATCCGGAGAGAGGAGAGAACAGAAGGGAATCCAGAGAGAGGAGAGAACAGAAGGGAATCCAGAGAGAAAAGAAGACAGAAGGGCCTTCAGAGATAGGAGAGGACAGAAGGGCATGTGGAGAAAGGATCAGACAGAAAAGCATCCAGAATGAGGAGAGTACAGAAGGGCCTTCAGAGAAGAAGAAGACAGACGGGCATCCAGAGAGAGGAGAGGGCAGAAAGTCATCCAGAGACAGGAGCGAACAGAAGGGCATGCAGAGAGATGAGAAGACAGTAGGGCATCCAGAGAGAGGAGAGGATAGAAAGACAACCGGAGAGAGCAGACAACAGAAGGGCATCCAGAAAGAGGAGAGAATATAAGAAAATCCAGAGAGAGGAGAGAACAGAAGGGCATCCAGAGAGAAAAGAAGACAGAATGGTATTCAGAGATAGGAGAGGACAGAAGGGAATCTTGAGTTAAGAGCGGACAGAAGGGCATCCAGATAGAAGAAAGAAAATAAGGCCATCCCGAGAGATGAGAGAACGGAAGGGCATCCAGATAGAGGGGAAGACTGAAGGGCATCCAGAGAGATGAGAGAACAGAAGAGCATCCATAGATAGAAGATAATAAAAGGGCATCCAGAGAGATGAGAGGACAGAAGGGAATCTAGAGATATGAGAAAACAGAAGGGCATGTAGAAAGAAGAGAAGACAGAAGGGCATACATAGAGAGGTGAATTCAGAAGGGCATCCAGAGGGAGGAGAAGACAGAAGGGCATCCAGATAGAGGTGAGCACAGAAGGGTATCAAGAGAGAAGAGAACAGAAGGGCATCCAGAGAGAGGAGAAGACAGAAGGGAATCCAGAGATAGGAGAGGACAGAAAGTGATCAGGAGAGAGGAGAGAACAGAAGGACATCCAGAGAGAGGAGAAGACAGAAGGTATTCCAGAGTGAGGAGAGAAAAGAAGGGCTTCCAGAGAAAGGAGAGAACAGAAGCCCATCCAGAGAGTGGATAGAACAGAAGAGCATCCAAAGAGAGGAGAGTACAGAAGGGCCTCCAGAGAGAGGAGAAGACAGAAGGGCATCCAGAGAGAGGAGAAGACAAAGAGCATCCAGATAGAGGAGAGGACACAAGGGCATCCAGAGAGATGAGATAACAGAAGAGCATCCATAGAGAGAAGGCAATAGAAGAGCATCCAGGGAGATGAGAGGACAGAAGGGAATCTAGAGATATGAGTGAACAAAAGGGCATGTAGAAAGAGGAGAAGACAGAAGGGCATCCATAGGGAGGAGAGAAAAGAAGGGATTCCAGAGAGAGGAGAGAACAGAAGTGCATCCAGAGAGAGGAAAGAACAGAAGTGCATCCAGAGAGAGGACAGTACAGAAGGACATCCAGAGAGAGGAGACAACATAAGGGCATACAGAGAGAGGAGAGAACAGAAGGGCATACAAAGAGAAGAGAACAGAAGGGAATCCAGAGGGAGGCGAGAACAGAAGGGCATACAGAGAGAAAAGAAGACAGAAAGGCATTCAGAGATAGGAGAGAACAGAAGGGCATCTTGAGGGAAGAGCTGACAGAAGGGCATCCAGATAGAAGGGAGAAAATAAGGCCATCCCCAGAGACGAGAGAACAGAAGTGCATCCAGAGAGAGGAGAAACTAAAGGGCATCCAGAGAGAAGAGGAAAGAGAAGGGCATCCAGAGAGATGAGAGGACAGAAGGGAATCTAGAGATATGAGAGAACAGAGGGCATGTAGAGAGAGGAGAATACAGAAGAACATCCAAAGAGATCAGAGGACAGAAGAGCATCCTGAGAGAGGAGAGATCAGAAGGGCATCCATAGAGAGGAGAAGACCGAAGGGCATCCAGGGAGAGGAGAAGACATAAGAGCATCCAGAGAGAGGAGAGAACAGAAGAGCATCCAGAGAGAGGACAGAACAGAAGGGCATCCAGAGAGAGGACAGAACAGAAGGGCTTCTGGAGAGAGGAGAAAACAGGAAGGCATCCAGAGAGAAGACAGAACAGAAGGAAATCCAGAGAGATGAGAAGACAGAAGGGCATCCAGATAGAGGAGAGAACAGAACAGGATCCAGAGAGAGAGGAGAGAACAGAAGGGAATCCAGAGAGAGGAGAGAACAGAAGGGCATCCAGAGAGAAAAGAAGACAGAAGTGCATTCAGAGATAAGAGAATACAGAAGGGCATCCTGGGAGAAGAGCAGACAGAAGAGCATTTAGACAGAGGAGAGGAAAGAAGGGCATCCAGAGAAAGGATAGAAGGGAAGTGCATCTGGAGAGAGGAGAGAACAGAAGGACATCCATAGAGTGGTGAGCACAAAAGAGCATTCAGAGAGAAGAGAATAGAAGGGCATCCAGATAGAGGAGAAGACAGAAGGGCATCCAGAGAGAGGAGAGTGCAGAAAGGCATCCGGAGACAGGAGAGAACAGAAGGGCATCAAGAGAGAAAAGAAGACAGAAGGGCCTTCATAGATAAGAGAGGACAGAAGGGAATCCAGGGAGAGGAGCGGACAGAAGAGCATCCAGACAGAGTAGAGGACAGAAGGGTATCCAGAGATAGGAGTGAAATGCATCCGGAGAGAGGAGAGAACATTAGGGCATCCATAGAGAGGTTAGCAAAGAGGAGCATCCAGACAGAAGAGAACAGAAGAGCATCCAGAGAAATGAGAAGACAGAGGTCTTCCAGAAAGAGGAGAGGGCAAAAAGTCATCCCCAGAGAGAAGAGAACAGAAGGGCATGAAGAGAGAGGAGAAGACAGAAGGGAATCCAGAGAGAGGAGAGAAAAATTGGGCATCCAGAGAGAGGAGAGAATAGAAGGATACAGAGGGAGAGGAGAGAACAGAAGGGCATCCAGAGAGAAGAGAACAGAAGGGCATCCAGAGAGAGGAGAAGACAAAAGGGCATCCAGAGAGAGATCCGAACAGAAAGGCATCCAGAGAGATGAGAGTACTGGAGACAATCTATAAAGAGAAGAGAACAGAAAGGCAACCAGAGATAGTAGAGGACAGAAGGGCATCCGGAGAGAGGAGAGGACAGAAGGGCATCCAGAGAGAGGAGAGGATAGAAGGGCATCAAGAGAGAGGAGAGAACAGATGGGCATCAAGAGAGATGAGAAGACAGATGGGCATCCAGAGAGTGTTGAGCACAGAAGGGCATCCAGAGAGAAGAGAACAGAAGGGCATCCAGAGAGAGGAGAAGACAGAAGGGCATCCAGAGAGAGTTGAGCACAGAACGGCATCCAGAGAGAAGAGAACAGAAGGGCATCCAGAGAGAGAAGAAGACATAAGGGCTTCCGGAAAAAGGAGAAACAGAAAGGCATCCAGAGAGAAGACAGAACAGAAGGACAGTCAGAGAGAGGAGAAGACTGAAGTGCATTCAGATAGAGGAGATGACAGAAGGACATATGGAGAGAGGAGAGAACAGAAGGGCATCCGGAGAGAGGAGAGAACAGAAGGGAATCCAGAGATAAAAGAAGACAGAAGGGCATTCAGAGATAGGAGAGGACAGAAGGGCATCCAGGGAGAAGAGCATACAGAAGAGCATCCAGACAGCGGAGAGGACAGAAGTGTATCCAGAGAGAGGAGAGAAAAAAGTGCATCCGGAGAGAGGAGAAGACATAAGGGCTTTTGGAAAGAGGAGAATACAGAAAGGCATCCAGAGGGAAGACAGGACAGAAGGGCATCCAGAGAGAAGATAAGACAGAAGGGCATCCAGAGAGAGGAGAAAACAGAATGGTATACAGAGAGAGAACAGAACAGAACGGCATCCAGAGAGAGGAGAAAACAGAAAGGTATACAGATAGAGGAGAGGACAGAAGGACATCCAAAGAGAGGAGAGAACAGAAGGGCATCTGGAGAGAGGAGAGAACAGAAAAGAATCCAGAGGGAGGAGAGAACAGAAGGGCATCCAGAGAGAAAATAAGACAGAAGGGCCTTCAAAGATAGGAGAGGACAGAAGGGCATTTGGGGAAAAGAGCATTCAGAAGAGCATCCAGACAGAGGAGAGGACAGAAGGGCATCTAGAGAGAGGAGAGAAGAGAAGTGCATCTGGAGAGAGGAGAGAACAGAAGGGCATCCAGAGAGAGGTAAGCACAGAAGAGTATCCAGAGAGAAGAGAACAGAAGGGCATCCAGAGAGAGGAGAAGACAGAAGGGCATCCACAGAGAGAAGAGTAGAGAAGGGCATCCACAGATATTGGACAACAGAAGAGCATCGGGAGAGAGGAGAGAACAGAAGGGCATCCAAAGAGAGGAGAGGACAGAAGGGCATCCAGTGAGAACAGAGAACAGAAGGGCGTCTTTAGAGAGGAGAGAACAAAAGGGCATCCAGAGAGAATAGAAGATTTAAGGGCATCTGGAGAAAGGAGAAAATAGAAGGGCATCTAGAGAGAGGAGAAGACAAGATAGCATCTAGAGAGAGGAGAGTACAGAAGGGCATCCAGGGAGAGGAGAAGACATAAGAACATCTGGAGAGAGGGGTGAACAGAAGGGCATCCAGAGAGATCAGAGGACACAAGGGCTTCCAGAGAGATAAGAGGACAGAAGAGCATTCTGAAAGAAGAGAGATCAGAAGCGAATCCAGAGAGAGGAGAAGACAGAAGGGCATCCAGGGAGAGGAGAAGACATAAGGACATCTGGAGAGAGGGGAGAACAGAAGGGCATCCAGAGAGATCAGAGGACATAAGAGCATCCGGAGAGAGGAGAGATCAGAAGGGAATCCAGAGAGAGAACATAACAGAAGGACATCCAGAAAAAAAGAAAACAGAAGGGCATTCAGAGATAGCAGAAGACAGAAGGGCGTCTAGAGAGAGAACTGTACAGAAAGGCATCCAGAGAGAGGAGAAGACAGAAGGGCATCCTGAGAGCGGAGAGGACAAAAGGACATCCCGAGAGAGGAGAGAACAGAAGGGCATCCGGAGAGAGGAGATAACAGAAGGGACTCCAGAGAGAAGAGAGAACAGAAGGTCATTCAGAGAGAAAAGAAGACAGAAGTGCATTCAGAATTACGAGAGGACAGAAGGGCATCCGGAGAGAGGAGCGCACAGAAGGGCATGCAGATAGAAGAGTTAAAATAAGGGCATCCCAAGAGACGAGAAAACAGTAGGGCGTCCAGATAGAGGAGAAGACTGAAGGGCATCCAAGGAGAAGAAAAGGGCATCCAGAGAGTGGATACGACAGAAGGGCATCCAGAGAGAGGAGAAGACAGAAGGTCATCCAGAGAGAGAAGAGAACAGAAGGGCATCCAGCGAGACGAGAGTACTGGAGAGAATCCACAGAGAGAAGAGAACAGAAAGGCAACCAGAGATAGTAGAGGACAGAAGGGAATCCAGAGAGAGGAGAGGACAGAAGGGCATCTAGAGAGAGGATGGGACAGAAGGGCATCAAGAGAGAGGAGAAGACAGAAGAGCATCCAGAGAGTGGTGAGCACAGAAGGACATCCAGAGAGAAAACAGAAGGGCATCCAGAGAGAGGAGAGAACAGAAGGGAATCCAGAGAGAGGAGAGTACAGTATGGCATTCAGAGAGAGGAGAGTAGAGAAGGGTCTCCAGAGAGAGGAGAAGACAGAATGTCATCCAGAGAGTTTAGAAGACAGAAGTGCATCCGGATAGAGGAGAGAACAGAAGGGCATACAGAGAGAGGAGGAAACACAATGGCATCCAGAGAGAGGAGAAGACTGAAGGGCATCCGGATAGAGGAGAGGACACAATCGCATCCAGAGAGATGAGAGAAGGAAAGGGCATCCAGAGAGATGAGAGAACAGAAGAGCATCCATAGAGAGAAGATAATAGAAGGGCATCCAGAGAGATGAGAGGATAGAAGGGAATCTAGAGATATGAGAGAACAGAAAGGCATGTAGAGAGAGGAGAAGACAGAAGGGCATGTATAGAGATGTGAAAACAGAAGGGCATCTAGAGAGAGGAGAAGACAGAAGAGCATCCAGAGAAATCAGAGGGCAGAAGAGCATATAGAGAGAAGAGAGATCAGAAAGGCATCCAGAGAGAGGAGAGAAGAGAAGTGCATCTGGAGAGAAGAGAGAATAGAAGAACATCCATAGAGAGGTGAGCACAGAAGAGCATCCAGAGAGTAGAGAACAGAAGGTCATCCAGAGAGAAGAGAAGACAGAAGGGCATCCAGAGTGAGGAGAGGGCAGAAAGGCATCCGGAGAGAGCAGAGAACAGAAGGGCATGCAGAGAGAGGAGAAGACAGTAGGCCATCCAGAGAGAGGAAAGAAAAGAAGGGCATCCAGAGAGAGAGAGAGAGAGAGAGAGAGAGAGAGAGAGAGAGAGAGAGAGAGAGAGAGAAGAGAACAGAAGGGTATATAGAGAGAGGAGAGAACAGAAGGTCATCTAGAGAGAGAAGTGTACAGAAGGGCATCCACAGATAGGGGAGAACAGAAGAGCACTGTGAGAGAGAAGAGAACAAAAGGGCATCCAAATAGAGGAGAGGACAGGAGGGCATCCAGAGATATCAGAAAACAGAAGGGCATCCAGAGAGAGGAGAGAACAGAAGGGCATCCAGAGAGAATAAAAGATTTAAGGGCATATGGAGAGAGGAGAGAATAGAAGGGCATCCAGAGAGAGGAGAGGTCAAGATAGCATCTAGAGAGAGGAGAAGACAGAAGGGCATCCAGGGAGAAGAGAGGACACAAGGGCATCCAGAGAGATGAGAGAACAAACGATCTTCCATAGAGAGGAGAGAACAGAAGGGAATGCAGAGAGATGAGCGAACAGAAGGTCATCGATAGAGAGAAGAGAACAGAAGGGCATCCAGAGAGCAGAGAAGACAGAAGGGCATCCAGAGAGAGGAGAGAAAAGAAGGGCATCGATGGGTGGGTGAAAACAGAAGGACATCCAGAGAGAGGAGAGAAAAGAAGGGTATCCAGAGAGAAGAGAGAACCGAAGGGCATCCAAAGAGAGGAGAGAACAGAATGGCATCCTGAGAGAGGAGAGAAGAGAAGGGCATTCAGAGAGAGGAGAGTACAGAAGGGCCTCCAGAGAGAGGAGAAGACAGAAGGGCTTCCGGATAAAGTAGAGAACAGAAGGGCATGCGGATAGACGAGAGAACAGAAGAGCATCCAGAGAGAGGAGAAGACAGAAGGGCATCCAGATAGAGGAGAAAACAGAAGGGCATTCAGATAGAGGAGTGGACACAAGAGTATCCATAGGGAGAATATAATAGAAGGGCATCCATAGAGATGAGAGGACAGAAAGGGAATCTAGAGATATGAGAGAACAGAAGGGCATTTAGAAAGAGGAGAAGACAGAAGGGCATCCATAGAGAGGTGAAAACAGAAGGGCATCCATAGAGAGGAGAAGACAGAATGGTATTCAGAGAGATCAGAGGACAGAAGAGCATCCGAAGAGACGAGAGATCAGAAGGGCATCCAGAGAGAGGAGAAGACCAAAGAACATCCATGGAGAGGAGAATACATAAGGGCATAAGAAGAGAGAAGAGAACATAAGGGCATCCAGAGAGAGGAAAGAACAGAAGGGCATCCAGAGAGAGGAGAAACCATAAGGGCATCCGGAGAGAGGAGAAAACAGAAGAGCATCCAGAGAGAGAACCTAACAGAAAGGCATCCAGAGAGATGAGAGTACTGGAGAGAATCCATAGAGAAAAGAGAATAGAAAGGCAACCAGAGATAGTAGAGGACAGAAGGGAATAAGGAGAGAGGAGAGGACAGAAGGGCATCCAGGGCGAGGAGGGGACAGAAGGGCATCAAGAGAGGAAAAGACAGATGGGCATCCACAGAGAGTTGAGCACAGAAGGGCATCCAGAGAGAGGAGAAGACAGAAGGGCATCCTGATAGGGGACAGGACAAAAATGCATCCGGAGAGAGGAGATAACAGAAGGGCATCAGAGAGAGGAGAAGACAGAAGGGCATCCAGAGAATGTTGAGCACAGAAGGGCATCCAGAGAGAATAGAACAGAAGGGCATCCAGAGAGAGGAGAAGACAGAAGGGCATCCAGAGAGAGAAGAGGACAGAAACGCATCAGGAGAAAGGAGAGAACAGAAGGGCATCCAGAGAGAGGAGAAGACAGAAGGGCATCCAGAGAGAGGAGAGAAAATAAGGATATCCAGAGAGAAGAGAGAACCGAAGGGCATCCATAGTGAGGAGAGAACAGAATGGCATCCAAAGAGAGGAGAGTAGAGAAGGGCCTCCAGAGAGAGGATAAGTCAGAAGGGCATCCAGAGAGAGGAGAAGACATAAGGGCATCAGGATAGAGGAGAGAAAAGAAGGGAATACAGAGAGAGGAGAGAACACAAGGGCATCCAGAGAGATGAGAAGACAGAAGGGCATCCAGATAGAGGAGAGGACACAAGCCCATCCAGAGAGATGAGAGAACAGAAGAGCATCCATAGTGAGAAGATAATAGCAGTGTATCCAGAGAAATGAGTGGACAGAAGGGAATCGACAGATATGAGAGAACAGCAGGGCATGTAGAGAGAGGAGAAGACAGAAGGGCATCCATATAGATTAGAGGACAGAAGAGCATCCGGAGAGAGGAGAGATCAGAAGGGCATCCAGAGAGAGAGGAGAAGACTGAAGGGAATCCATGGAGAGGAGAAGACATAAGGGCATCCGGAGGGAAGAGAGAACAGAAGTGCATCCAAAGAGAGGATGGAACAGAAGGGCATTCAGAGAAGAGAAGACAGAAGGGCATCCAGAGAGAAAAGATGACCGAAGGGCATCCAGAGAGAGGAGAAGACATAAGGGCTTCCAGAATGAGGAGAAAACGGAAGCGCATTCAGAGAGAAGACAGAACAGAAAGGCAACCAGAGAGAGGAGAAGACAGAAGGGCATCCAGATAGAGGAGAGAAAAGAAGTGCATCCGGAGAGAGGAGAGAACAGAAGGGCATCCATAGTGAGGTGAGCACAGAAGAGCATCCAGAGAGAAGAGAACAGAAGGACATCCTTGGAGAGGAGAATACAGAAGGGCATCCAGAGAGAGGAGAGGGCAGAAAGGCATCAGGAGAGAAGAGAGAACATAAGGGTATATATAGAGAGGAGAGAACAGAAGGGCATCCAGAGAGAAAAGAAGACATAAAGGCTTCCGGAGAGAGGAGAAAACAGAAGTGCATCCAGAGAGAAGACAGAACAGAAGGGATCCAGAAAGAGGAGAAGACAGAAAGGCATCCAGATGGGGAGAGGACAGAAGAACATCCAGAGAGAAAAGAAGACAGAAGAGCATTCAGAGTTAGTAGAGGACAGAATGGCATCAGGGGAAAATAGCGGCCAGAAGATCATCCATACAGAGGAGACGACAGAAGAGCATCCAGAGAGAGTAGAGAAGGGAAATGCATCCATAGAGAGTAGAGACCAGAAGGGCATCCATAGAGAGGTGAGCACAGAAGAGCATCGAGAGAGAAAAGAACAGAAGTGCATCCAGAGAGAGGAGAAGACAGAAGGACATACAGAAAGAGGAGAGGGCACAAAGTAAACTGGAGAGAATAGAGAACAGAAGGACATGAAGAGATATGAGAAGTCAGTAGGGCATCCAGAGAGAGGAGAGAAAGAAGGGCATCCAGAGAGAATAGAGAACAGAAGGGTACAGAGAGAGAGGAGAGAACAGAAGGGCATCCAGAGAGAGAAGAGTACAGAAGGTCCACAGATAGGGGAGAACAGAAGTACATTGGGAGAGAGGAGAGAACAGAAGGGCATCCAAAGAGAGGAGAGGACAGAAGGGCATCCAGAGAGAGGAGAAGACATAAGGGCTTCTGGATAGAGGAGAAAACAGAAAGGCATCCAGAGAGAAGACAAAACAGAAGGGCACCCAGAGAGAAAAGAAGACAGAGGGCATTCAGAGACAGGAGAGGACAGAAGGGCATCTGGAGAGAGAAGCAGACAGAAGGTTATCCATATAGAGGAGAGGACAGAAGGACATCCAAAGGGAGGAGAGAACAGAAGGGCATCCGGAGAGAGGACAAAACCGAAGGGCATCCAGAGAGAGGAGAAGACAGAAGGGCATACAGAGAGAAAAGATGACTGAAGGATATCCAGAAAGAGGAGAAGACATAAGGGCTTCCAGAGAGAAGAGAAAACAGACGGGCATCCAGAAAGATTACAGAACAGGAGGGCGTCCAGAGAGAGGAGACGACAGAAGGGCATCCAGATAGAGGAGAGGACAGAAGGACATCTGGAGAGAGGAGAAAACAGAAGGGCATCCGGAGAGAGGAGAGAACAGAAGGGAATCCAGAGAGAGGAGAGACAGAAGGGCATCTGGAGTTAAGTGTGGACAGAAGGGCATCCAGATAGAAGAGAAAAAATAAGGCCATCTAGAGAGACTAGAGAACAAAAGGAGAAGACTGAAGGGCATCCAGAAAGAAGAGAGAAGAGAAGGGCATTCAGAGAGATGAGAGGACAGAAGGGAATCTAGAGATATGAGAGAACAGAAGAGCATGTAGAGAGAAAAGAAGACAGAAGGGCATGCATATAGAGGTGAATACAGAAGGCCATCCAGAGAGAGGAGAAGTCACAAGGGAATCTAGAGAGAAAAGAAGACAGAAGGGCATTCAGATATAGGAGAGAACAGAAGGGCATCCAGATAGAGGATTGGACAGAAGAGCATCCAGACAGAGGAGAGTACAGAAGGGCCTCCAGAGAGAGGAGAAGACAGAAGGCCATCCGTAGAGAAGAGGGAACAGAAGGGCAACCAGAGAGAGGTCAGAACAGAAGGGCATCCAGAGAGAGGAGAAGACAGAAGGGCATCCACAGAGAGGAGAAGACAGAAGGGCATCCAGAGAGATCAGAGGACAGAAGAGCATCCGGAGAGAGGAGAGATCAGAAGAGCATACAGAGAGAGGAGAAGACAGAAGGGCATCCAGAGAGATCAGAGAACAGAAGAGCATCCGGAGAGAGGAGAGATTAGAAGAGCATCCAGAGAGAGGAGAAGACCGAAGGGCATTCAGGGAGAGCAGAAGACATAAAGGCATCTGGAGAGAGGAGAGAACAGAAGGGCATCCAAAGATAGGACAGAACAGAAGGGCATCCAGAAAAGAAAAGACAGAAGGGCATCCAGAGAGAAAAGATGACCGAAGGGCATCCAGAGAGAGGATAAGACAGAAAGGCATCCAGAGAGTGGAGAGGGCAGAAAGGCATCCGGAGAGAGGAGAGAACAGAAGGGCATACAGAGACATGAGAAGAGAGTCGGGCATCCAGAGAGAGAGAGAGAGAGAGAGAGAGAGAGAGAGAGAGAGAGAGAGAGAGAAGGCATCCAGAGAGAGTAGAGTACAGAAGGGTATATAAAGAAAGAGAAGAGTACAGAAGGTCACCAAGAGAGAAGAGAAGACATGAGGGCTTCCGGATGGAGGAGAAAACAGAAGGGCATCCAGAGAGAAGACAGAACAGAAGGGCATCCAGAGAGAGGAGAAGACAGAAGGGAATCCAGATAGAGGAGAGGACAGAAGGACATCCGGAGAGAGGAGAGAACAGAAGGGCATCCAGAGAGAGGAGAGAACAGAAGGGAATCCAGAGAGAGGAGAGAACAGAAGGGCATACAGAGAGAAATGAAGACAGAAGAGCATCCAGACAGAGGAGAGGACAGAAGGGCATCCAGAGAGAGGAGAGAAGAGAAGTGCGTCCGGAGAGAGGAGAGAAATGAAGGGCATCCATAGACAGTAGAGAACAGAAGGGTATAGTCAGAGAGGAGAGAACAGAAGGGCATCCAGAGAGAGAAGAGTACAGAAGGGATCCACAGATAGGGGATAACAGAAGTTCATCGGAAGAGAGGAGAAAACAGAAGGGAATCCAAAGATAGGAGAGGACAGAAGGGCATCCAGATAGACCAGAGGACAGAAGAGCATCCGAAGAGAGGAGAGATCAGAGGGGCATCCAGAAAGAGGAGAAGACATAAGGGCTTCTGGAGAGAGGAGAAAACAGAAAGGCATCCAGAGAGAAGACAGAACAGAAGGACATCCTGAGAGAGAAGACAGAAGGGCATCCAGATAGAGGAGAGGACATAAGGACATCAGGAGAGAAGAGAGAACAGAAGGGCATCCAGAAAGAAAAGAAGACAGAAGGGCATTCAGAGATAGGAGAGGACAGTAGAGCATTCAGACAGAGGAGACAACAGAAGGGCGTCCAGAGAGATGAGAAGACAGTAGGGCATCCAGAGAGAGGAAAGAAAAGAAGGGCATCTAGAGAGAGTAGAGAACAGAACGGTATATGGAGAGAGGAGAGAAAAGAAGGGCATCCAGAGAGAGAAGAGTACAGAATGGCATCCAGAGAGAAGAGAAGACATAAAGGCTTCCAGAGAGAGGAGAAAACAGAACGGCATCCAGAGAGAAGACAGAACAGAAGGGCATCCAGAAAGAGGATAAGACAGAAGGGCATCCAGATAGAGGAGAGGACAGAAGGACATCCGGAGAGAGGAGAGAACAGAAGGGCATCCAGAGAGAGGAGAGAACAGAAGGGAATCCAAAGATAAGAGAGAACAGAAGGGCATCCAGAGAGAAAAGAAGACAGAATTGCATTCAGAGATAGGAGAGGACAGAAGGGCATCCAGGGAGAAGAGTGGACAGAAGAGCATCCAGACAGAGGAGAGGTCAGAAGGCCATCCAGAGAGAGGAGAGAAGAGAGGTGCATCCGGAGAGAGGAGAGAACAGAAGGGCATCCAGAGAGTGGAGAGTGCAGAAAGGCATACAGATAGAGGACAGAAAAGACGGGCATCCAGAGAGAGTAGAGTACAGAAAGGTATATAGAGAGTGGAAAGAACAGAAGGGCATCCAGAGAGAGGAAAAGACAGAAGGGCTTCCGGAGAGAGGAGAGAACAGAAGGGCATCCAGAGAGAGGACAGAACAGAAAGGCATTCCGAGAGAGGAGAAGACAGAAGGGCATCCAGAGAGAAAAGATGACCGAAGGGCATCTAGAGAGAGGAGAAGACATAAGGACATCTGGAGTGAGGACAAAACAGAAGGGCATCCAGATAGGAGACAGAACAGAAGTGCATCCAGAGAGAGTAGAGGACAGAAGGACATCCGGAGAGAGGAGGGAACAGAAGGGAATCCAGAGAGAGGAGAGAACAGAAGGGCATTCAGAGATAGGAGAGGACAGAAGGGCATCTGGAGTTAAGAGCAGACAGAAGGGCATCCACATAGAGGAGAGGACAGAAGGACATCCGGAGAGAAGAGAGAAGAGAAGGGCATCCAGAGAGATGAGAGGACAGAAGGGAATCTCGAGATATGAGAGAACAAACGGCATGTAGAAAAAAAAGACAGAAGGGCATCCACAGAGAGGTGAAAAAGAAGGGCATCCAGAGAGTGGAGAAGACAGAAGGGCATCCAGAGAGATCAGAGGACAGAAGAGCATCCTGAGAGAGGAGAGATCAGAAGGGCTTCCAGAGAGAGGAGAAGACAGAAGGGCATCCAGGGAGAGGAGAAGACATAAGAGCATCCGGAGAGAGGAGAGAACAGAAGGGCATCCAGAGAGAGGATAAGACAGAAGGGCATCCAGAGAGAAATGATGACCGAAGGGCATCCAGAGAGAGGAGAAGACATAAGGGCATCTGGAGAGAGGAGAAAACAGAAGGGCATCCAGATAGAGGAGAGGACAGAAGGACATCCAAAGGGAGGAGAAAACAGAAGGGCATCTGGAGAGAGGAGAGAACAGAATGTCATCCAGAGAGAGGAAAGAACAGAAGGGAATCCAGAGAGAGGATAGAACAGAAGGGTATCCAGAGAGAAAATAAGACAGAAGGGCCTTCAGAGATAGGAGAGGACAGAATGTCATCTGGGGAGAGGAGCGGTCAGAAGAGCATCCAGACAGAGGAGAGGAGAGAAGGACATCCAGAGAGAGGAGAGAAGGGAAGTGCATCTGGAGAGAGGAGACAACAGAAGGGCATCCATAGAGAGGTTAGCACAGAAGAGCATCCAGAGAGAAGAGAACAGAAGGGCATCCAGATAGAGGAGAAGACAGAAGGGCATCCAGAGAGAGGAGAGGGCAGAAAGGCATCTGGAGGGAGCAGAAAACAGAAGGGCATGCAGAGAGAGGAGATGACAGAAGGGCATCCAGTGAGAGGAGAGAAAGAAGGGAATGCAGAGAGAGTAGAGAACAGAATGGTATAGAGAACGAGGAGAGAACAGAAGGTCATCCAGAGAGAGAAGAGTACAGAAGGGCATCCACAGAGAGGGGAGAACAGAAGAGCATCGGGAGAGTGGAGAGAACAGAAGGGCATCCAAAGAGAGGAGAGTACAGAAGGGCATCCAGAGAGAAAAGAAGACAGAAGGGCATTCAGAGATAGGAGAGGACAGAAGGGCATCTGGAGTTAAGAGCAGACAGAAGGGCATCCAGATACAGGACAGGACCGAAGGACATCCGGAGAGAAGAGACAAGAGAATGGCATACAGAGAGATGAGAGAACAGAAGATCATCTATAGAGAGAAGATAATAGAAGGGCTTCCAAAGAGATGAGAGGACAGAAGGGAATCTAGAGATATGAGAGAACAAAAGGCATGTAGAAAGAAAAGAAGACAGAAGGGCATCCACAGAGAGGTGAAATAAGAAGGGCATCCAGAGGGTGGACAAAACAGAAGGGCATCCAGAGAGATCAGAGGACAGAAGAGCATCCTGAGAGAGGAGAGATCAGAAGGGCTTCCAGAGAGAGGAGAAGACTGAAGGGCACCTAGGGAGAGGAGAAGACATAAGAGCATCCGGAGAGAGGAGAGAACAGAAGGGCATCCAGAGAGAGGATAAGACAGAAGGGCATCCAGATAGAGGAGAAGACAGAAGGGCATCCAGAGAGAGGAGAGGGCAGAAAGGCATCTGGAGGGAGCAGAAAACAGAAGGGCATGCAGAGAGAGGAGATGACAGAAGGGCATCCAGTGAGAGGAGAGAAAGAAGGGAATGCAGAGAGAGTAGAGAACAGAATGATATAGAGAACGAGGAGAGAACAGAAGGTCATCCAGAGAGAGAAGAGTACAGAAGGGCATCCACAGAGAGGGGAGAACAGAAGAGCATCGGGAGAGTGGAGAGAACAGAAGGGCATCCAAAGAGAGGAGAGTACAGAAGGGCATCCAGAGAGAAAAGAAGACAGAAGGGCATTCAGAGATAGGAGAGGACAGAAGGGCATCTGGAGTTAAGAGCAGACAGAAGGGCATCCAGATACAGGACAGGACCGAAGGACATCCGGAGAGAAGAGACAAGAGAATGGCATACAGAGAGATGAGAGAACAGAAGATCATCTATAGAGAGAAGATAATAGAAGGGCTTCCAGAGAGATGAGAGGACAGAAGGGAATCTAGAGATATGAGAGAACAAAAGGCATGTAGAAAGAAAAGAAGACAGAAGGGCATCCACAGAGAGGTGAAATAAGAAGGGCATCCAGAGGGTGGACAAAACAGAAGGGCATCCAGAGAGATCAGAGGACAGAAGAGCATCCTGAGAGAGGAGAGATCAGAAGGGCTTCCAGAGAGAGGAGAAGACTGAAGGGCACCTAGGGAGAGGAGAAGACATAAGAGCATCCGGAGAGAGGAGAGAACAGAAGGGCATCCAGAGAGAGGATAAGACAGAAGGGCATCCAGAGAGAAAAGATGACCGAAGGGCATCCAGAGAGAGGAGAAGACATAAGGGCATCTGGAGAGAGGAGAAAACAGAAGGGCATCCAGATAGAGGAGAGGACAGAAGGACATCCAAAGGGAGGAGAGAACAGGAGGGCATCCGGAGAGAGGAGAGAACAGAAGGGAATCCAGAGAAAGGAGAGAACAGAAGGGCATCCAGAGAGAAAATAAGAAGGAAGGGCCTTCAGAGATAGGAGAGGACAGAATGTCATCTGGGGAGAGGAGCGGTCAGAAGAGCATCCAGACAGAGGTGAGGATAGAAGGACATCCAGAGAGAGGAGAGAAGAGAAGTGCATCCAGAGAGAGGAGACAACAGAAGGGCATCCATAGAGAGGTTAGCACAGAAGAGCATCCAGAGAGGAGAGAACAGAAGGGCATCCAGAGAGAGGACAGAACAGAAGGGCATCCAGAGAGAAGAGAAGGCAGAAGGGCATCCAGAGAGAAAAGATGACTGAAGGGCATCCAGAGAGAGGAGAAGACAGAAGGTCATCCAGAGAGAGGAGAAGCCAAGGGCATCCAAAGAGATCAGAGGACAGAAGAGCATCCTGAGAGAGGAGAGATCAGAAGGGCATCCAGACAGAGGAGATGACATAAGGGAATCCGAAGAGAGAGGAAAACAGAAGGGCTTCCAGAGAGAGGAGAGGACAGAAGTGCCTTCAGAGAATGGAGAATATAGAAGGGCATCCAGAGAGAGAAGAAGACAGAAGGGCATCCGGATAGAGGAGAGAAGAGAAGGGCATACAGACAGAGAAGAGAACAGAAGGGAATCCACAGAGAGGCGAAGACAGAAGGGCATCCAGATAGAGGAGAGGACACAACGGCATCCAGAGAGATGAGAGTACAGAGGAGCATCCATAGAGAGAAGATAATAGAAGGGCATCCAGACAGATGAGAGGACAGACGCGAATCTAGAGATATGAGAGAATAGAGGGGCATGTAGAGAGAGGAGAAGACAGCAGGGCATGCATAGAGATGTGAAAAAGGAAGGGCATCAAGAGATAGGAGAAGACAGAAGGGCATCCAGAGTGATCAGAGGACAAAAGAGCATCCAGAGAGAGGAGAGATCAGAAGGCCATCCAGAGAGATGAGAAGACAGAAAGACATTCAGAGATAGGAGAGTACAGAAGGTCATCTGGAGAGAAGAGAGATCAGAAGGGCATCCAGAGAGAGTACAAGACCGAAGGGCATCCAGGGAGAAGAGAAGACATAAGGGCATCCAGAAAAAGGAGAGAACAGAAGGGCATTTAGAGAGAGGAGAAGACAGAAAGGCATTTAGAGAGAGGAGAAGACAGAAAGGCATCCAGAGAGAAAAGATCACCGAAGGGCATCCAGAGAGAGGAGAAGCCCTAAGGGCTTCTGCAGAGAGGAGAAAACAGAAAGGCATCCAGAGAGAAGACAGAACAGAAGGGCATCCAGAGAAAGGAGAAGACAGAAGTGCATCCAGATAGAGGAGAGGACAGAAGGATATCCGGAGATAGGAGAGAACATAAGGGCATCTGGAGAGAGGGGAGAACAGAAGGAAATCCAGAGAGAGGAGAGAACAGAAGGGCATCAAGAGAGAAAAGACGACAGAAGTGCATTCAGAGATAGGAGAGGACAGAAGGGCATCCAGGGAGAAGAGCGGACAGAAGAGCATCCAGACAAAGGAGAGGACAGAAGGGCATCCAGAGACAGGAGAGAAGAGAAGTGCATCCGGAAAGAGGAGAGAACAGAAAGGCAACCATAGAGAGGTGAGCACAAAAGAGAATCCAGAGATCGGAGAACAGAAGGGCATCCAGATAGAAGAGAAGACAGAAGGGCATCCAGATAGAGGAGAGGACAGAAGGTTATCCAGAGATAGGAGAGAACATAAGTGCATCCGGAAAGAGGAGAGAACAAAAGGGCAACCAGAGAGAGGACAGAACAGAAGAGCATCCAGGGAGAGGAGAAGACGGAAGAGCATCCAGAGAGAGGAGAGGGCAGAAAGTCATCCAGAGAGAGGAGAGAACAGAAGACCATGCAGAGAGATGAGAAGACAGTAGGGCATCCAGAGAGAGGAGAGAAAAGAAGGGCATCCAGAGAGTGTAGAGAACAGAAGGTATATAGAGTTAGGAGACAACAGAAGGGCATCAAGAGAGAGAAGAGTACAGAAGGGATTCCACAGATAGAGGAGAACAAAAGAGCATTGGGAGAGAGGACAGAACAGAAGGGCAACCAAAGAGAGGAGAGGACAGAAGGGCATCCAGAGAGATCAGAACAAGAAGAGCATCCGGAGAGAGGAGTGATCAGAAGGGCATCCAGAGATAAAAGAAGACAGAAGGGCATTCAGAGATAGGAGAGGACAGAAGGGCATCCGGAGAGAGGAGCAGACAGAAGAGCATCCAGACATAGGAGAGTACAGAAACGCCTACAGAGAGAGGAGAAGACAGAAAGGCATCTGTAGAGAGGAGAGAAGAGAAGGGCATCCAGAGGGTTGACAGAACACAAGTGTATCCAGAGAGAGGAGAAGACAGAAGGGCATCCAGAAAGAAAGAGGACTGAAGGGCATCCAGAGAGAGGAGAAGACATAAGGGCTTCCGGAGAGAGGAGAAAACAGAAGGGCATCCAGAGAGAGGACAGAACAGAAGGGCATCAAGAGAGAAGACAGAAGGGCATCCAGATAGAAGAGAGTGCAGAAGGACATCCAGAGAGAGGAGAGAACAGAATGGCATCTGGAGAGAGGAGAGAACAGAAGGGCCTCCAGAGAGAGGAGAAGACAGAAGGACATTCAGATAGAGGATAGGACACAAGTGCATCCAGAGAAATGAGAGTACAGAAGAGCATCCATAGAGAGTAGATAATAGAAGGGCATCCAGAGAGATGAGAGCACAGAAGAGAATCTAGAGATATGAGAGAACAGAAGGGCATGTAGAAAGAGGAGAAGACAGAAGGGCATTCATAGAGAGGTGAAAACAGAAGGGCATCCAGAGAGAGGAGAAGACAGAAGGGCATCCAGGAAGATCAGAGGACAGAAGAGCATCTGGAGAGAGGAGAGATTAGAAGGGCATCCACTGTGAGGAGAAGACATAAGCTCTTCCGGAGAGAGGAGAAAATAGAAGGGAATCCAGAGAGAAGACAGAACAGAAGGGCATCCAGAGAGAGGAGAAGACAGAAGGGGATCCAGATAGAGGAGAGGACAGAAGGACATCAGGAGATAGGAGAGAACAGAAGGGCATCCATAGAGAGGAGAGAACAGAAGGGAATCTAGAAAGAGTAGAGAACAGAAGGGCATCCAGGGATAAAAGAAGACAGAAGGGCATTCAGAGATAGGAGAGGACAGAAGGGCATCTGGAGAGAAGAGAGGACAGAAGAGCATCCAGACAGAGGAGAGTACAGAAGAGCCTCCAGAGAGAGGAGAAGACAGAGGGCATCCAGAGAGAGTAGAGAACAGAAGTGTATATATAGAGAAGAGAGAACAGAAGGCATCCAAAGAGAGAAGAGTACAGAAGGGCATCCACAGATAGGGGAGAACAGAAGAGCATTGGGAGAGAGGAGAGAACATTATAGCATCTGCAGAGAGGAGATATTAGAAGGGCATCCAGAGAGAGGAGAAGACATAATGGGTTCCTGAGAGTGGAGAAAATAGAAGGGCATCCAGAGAGATGAGAGGACAGAAGAGCATCCAGAGAGATGAGAGGACAGAAGAGCATCCGGAGAGAGGAGAGATCAGAAGGGCATCCAGAGAGAGGAGAAGACCAAAGGGCATCCAGAGAGTGAAGAAGACATAAGGGCATCCGGAGAGAGGAGAGAACAGATGGGTATCCAAAGACAAGACAGAACAGAAGGGCATCCAGAGAAGAGAGGACAGAAGGACATGCAGAGAGAAAAGATGACTGAAGGGCATCCAGAGAGAGAGAAGACATAAGGGCATCTGGAGAGAGGAGAAAACATACGGGCATCTAGAGAGAGAACCGAACAGAAGGGCATCCAGATAGAGGAGAGGACACAAAGGCATCCAGAGAGATGGGAGAACAGAAGAGCATCCATAGAGAGAAGATAATAGAAGGGCATCCAGAGAGATGCGAGGACAGAAGGGAATCTAGAGATATGAGATTTCAGAAGGGCCTGTAGGAAGAAGATAAGACAGAAGGGCATCCAGAGAGAGGTGAAAACAGAAGGGCATCCAGAGAGAGAATACAGAAGGGCATCCAGAGAGACCAGAGGAGAGAAGAGTATCCAGAGTGAGGAGAGATGAGAAGGGCATTCAGAGAGAGGAGAGTACCAAAGGGCATCCAGAAAGAGGAGAAGACATAAGGGCATCTGGAGAGAGGAGAGAACAGAAGGGCATCCAGAGAGAGGAGAAGACCTCAGGGCACCCAGAGAGACCAGAGGAGAGAAGAGCTTCTAGAGTTAGGAGAGATGAGAAGGGCATTCAGAGAGAGGAGAAAACAGAAGGGCATCCAGAGAAAGAACCGAACAGAAAGGCACCCAGAGAGGGGAGAAGACAGAAGGGCATCCAGAGAGAGGATAGGACAGAAGAACATCCCAAGAGGGGAGAGAACAGAAGGGCATCCGGAGAGAGGATAGAACAGAAGAGAATCCATAGAAAGGAGAGAACCAAAGGGCATCCAGAGAGAAAAGAAGACAGAAGGGTTTTCAGAGATAGGAGAAGACAGTATGGCATCCGGAGAGAGGAGTGGACAGAAGGGCATCCAGATAGAAGAGAGAAAATAAGTGCATCCCGAGAGACAAGAGAACAGATGGGCATCCAGATAGAGGAGAAGACTGAAGGGCATCCAGCTAGACGAAAGAAGAGAAGGGCATCCAGAGAGTGGAGAAGACAAAAGGGCATCCAAAGAGAGGAGAAAATAGAAGGGCTTCCAGAGAGAGAAGAGAACAGAAGGGCTTCCAGAGAGATGAGAGTACTGGAGAGAATCCATAAAGAGAAAAAAAGAAAGGAAAAAAGAGATAGTAGAGGACAGAAAAGAATCCAGAGATAGAAGAGGACAGAATGGCATCCAGAGATAGGAGAGGACAGAAGGGCATCAAGAGAGAGGAGAAGACAGAAGGACATCCATAGAGACCAGAGGACAGAAGAGCATCTGGAGAGAGGAGAGATCGGAAGGGCATCCAGAGAGAGGAGAAGACCGAAGGTCATCCAGGGAGAGGAGAAGACATAAGGGCATCTGGAGAGAGGAGAGAACACAAGGGCATCCAAAGAGAGGACAGAACAGAAGGGCATCCAAAGAAAAGAAGAAAGAAGGGCATCCAGAGAGAAAAGATGACCAAAGGA
>NW_023045892.1:73171-113536 GCF_011762505.2 Arvicanthis niloticus
GTGAGAGGAGAGAACAGAAGGGCATCCAGAGAGAGGAGAAGACAGAAGGGCATCCAGAGAGAGGAGAAGACAGAAGGGCATCCAGAGAGAGGAGAGGACTCAAGGGCATCCAGAGAGATGAGAGAACAGAAGATCATACCTAGAAAGAAGAGAACATAAGGGCATTCAGAGATATGAGAGGACAGAAGGGAATCTAGAGAGAGGAGAGAACAGAAGGAAATGTAGAGAGAGGAGAAGACAGAAGGGCTTCCAGAGAGGTGAAAACAGTAGGGCATCCATATAGAGAGAAGACAGAAAGGCATCAATTGAGAGGAGAAACAGAAGGGCATCCACAGAGAGTAGAGGACAAGAGGGCTTCCAGAGAAAGAGAAGAAAGAAGGGCATCCAGGGAGATGAGACGACACAAGGGCATCCAGAGAGATGAGAAAACAGAAGGGCATCCAGAGAGAGGAGAAAAGAGAAGGGCATCCAGAGAGATGAGAGGATAGAAGAGTATCTGGAGAGAGGAGAGATCAGAAGGGCATCCATAGAGAAGAGAAGACAGAAGGGCATCCAGAGAGAGGAGAGGACAGAAGAGCAACAAAAATGAGGCAAGGATATAAGGGCATCCAGAGAGATGAGAGAACAGAAGAGCATCAAGAGAGAGGAGACAACAGAAGGGCATGTAGATTGAGGAGAAGACAGAATGGCATCCAGAGAGAGGAGAGAAAAGAAGGGCATCCAGAGAGAGGAGAGAACAGAAGGGCCTAGAGAGACAGGAGAGAAAAAAGGGCATCCTGATAGATAATAGTACAGAAAGGCATCCACAGAGAGGGGAGAGCAGAAGGGCATCTAGAGAGACTAGAGAACAGAAGGGCATCTGACGAGAGGAGAGAATAGAAGGGCATCCAGAGAGAGGAGAGGAAAAGATGGTATCTAGAGAGAGGTGAAGACAGAAGGGCATTCAGAGAGAGAAGAAGACAGAAGTGCATCCAGAGAGATGAGAGAACAGAAGATCATACCTAGAGAGAAGAGAACATAAGAGCATTCAGAGAGATGAGAGGACCAGAGGGAATCTAGAGAGAGGAGAGAACAGAAGGGAATGTAGAGAGAGGAGAAGACAGAGGGGCTTCTATAGAGAGTTGAAAACAGTAGGGCATCCATAGAGAGAAGAAGACAGATGGGCATCCATTGAGAGGAGAAAACAGAAGGGCATCAACAGATAGTAGAGGACAAGAGGGCTTGCAGAGAAAGGAGAATACAGAAGGGCATCCAGGGAGAGGAGAGGACACAAGGGCATCCAGAGAGATGAGAAAACAGAAGGGCATGAGAGAGAGGAGAAGAGAGAAGGGCATCCAGAGAGAGGAGAGGACAGAAGGGCAACAAGATAGAGGAAAGGACACAAGGGCAATCAGAGTGATGAGAGAACACAATATCATCCACAGAGAGGAGAGAACAGAAGGGCTTCCAGAGAGATGAGACAAGAGAAGATCATCCAAAGAGAGAAGAGAACAGATGGGCATCCAGAGAGAGGAGAGGAAAGAAGAGAATCTAGAGAAAGGAGAGAACAGAAGGGCTTCCAGAGAGATGAGACAAGAGAAGATCATCCAAAGAGAGAAGAGAACAGATGGGCATCCAGAGAGAGGAGAGGAAAGAAGAGAATCTAGAGAAAGGAGAGAACAGAAGGGCATCCAGAGAAAGGAGAAAACAGAAGGGCATTCAGAGAGAAAAGAGGAAACAAGGGCATCCAGAGTGAAGAGAGAAAAGAAGAGCATCCATATAGTGAAGAGAACAGAAGGGAATCCAGATAGATGAGAGGAAAGCATGGAATCTAGAAAGAGGAGCGAACAGAATGGCATGTAGAGAGAAAAGACCGAAGGGCATCCATATTGAGGTGAAAACAGAAGGGCATCCAGAGAGAGGGGAAGACAGAAGGACATCCAGAGAGAGGAGAGGAGAGAAGGGCATCCAGAGAGAGGAAAGAACACAAGGGCCTCTTGAGAGAGGAGAAGACAGAAGGGGATTCAGAGAGAGGAGAACACAGAAGGGAATCCGGATACAGGAGAGTACAGAAGGGCATCCAGAAAGAGGAGAAAACAGAAGGTCATTCAGAGAGAGGAGAAGACAGAAGGGCATACAGAGAGAGGAGAGGACAGAAGGACATCCGCAGAGTGGGAGGACAGTAGGGCATCCTGAAACTGGAGAGAACAGAAAATCATCCAGAGAGAGGAGAGAAGAGTAGCGTATTCAGAGAGAGGAGGTCATCCAGACAAAGAACAGAACAGAAGGGCATCCACAGAGAGGAGAAGACAGAAGTAAATCTAGAGAGAGGAGTTGACAGAACGGCCTCCAGTGAGAGGAGAGAACAGAAGAGCATCTAGAGAGAGGAGAGTAAAGAACGGCCTACAGAGAGAAGAGAAGACAGAAAAACATCCCGAGAGTGCATAGAACAGAAGGGCATCTGGAGAGAGTAGGAAAGAGAAGGGCATCCAGAGAGAGGAGAGGACAGAAGGGCATCTAAAGTGAGGAGAGAACCGAAGAGCTTCCAGAGAGAGGACAGAACAGAAGAGCATTCAGAAAGAGGAGAGGACAAAAGTGCTTCCGGAGAGAGGATAGAACTGAAGGGCATCTGTAGAGAGGAGAAAACAGAAGGGCATCCAGGGAGAGGAGAAGACATAAGGGCATCCAGAGAGATGAGAGGACAAATGTCATGCAAAGAGAGGAGAGAACAGAAGGGCATCCATAGAGAAAAGAAGGCAGAAGGGCATCCAGAGAGAGTAGAGGACAAGATTGTATCCAGAGAAAGGAGAAGACTGAAGGGCATCCAGGGAGAGGAGAGAACACAAGGGCATCCAGAGAGAAGAGAGAACAGTAGAGAACCCAGAGAGAGGAGAATACACAAGGGCATCCAGAGAGATGAGAGAACAGAAGATCTTATAGAGAGGAGAGAACAAAAGGGCATCCAGAGAGATGAGCAAACAGAAGATAATCCACAGAGAGAAGAGAACAGAAAATCATCCAGAGAGATGAGAGGACAGAAGATCATCCAGAGAGAGAAACGAACAGAAGGACATCAAGAGAGATGAGAGGACAGAAGCAAATCTAGAGAGAGGATAGAACAGAAGGGCCTCCAGAGAGAAGAGAAGTCAGAAGGGCATCCAGAGAGAAGAGAAGACAGAATGGCATCTAGGGAGATGAGAGTACACTAGGTCATCCAGAGAGATATGATTGTAGAGGAGAGCATCCATAGAGAAAAGAGAACAGAAGGGCATCCACAGAGATGAGAGGACAGAAGAGAATCTAGAGAGATGAGAGAACAGAAGTGCATTCATAGAGAAGAGAAGATAGAAGGGAATCCAGAGAGCTGAGAGGACACAAGTGCATCCAGAGACAGTAGAGAACAGAAGAGCATCCATAGAGAGAAGAGAACAGAAGGGCATCCAGAGAGTGGAGAGAACAGAAGGGCATCCAGAGAAAGGAGAGGACAGAAGGGCATCCACTAAGAGGAGAGAACAGAAGGGCATCCAGAGAGGGGAGAATACAAAAGGGCATACAGAGAGAAGAGAAGACAGAAGAACATCGAGAGAGAGGAGAGGACAGAATGGCATACAGAGAGAGGAGAAGACAAAAACTTCCAGAGTGAGGATAGAACAGTTGGGCATACAGAGAGAGGAGGAAACAGAAGATCATCCAGAGAGAGGAGAGAACAGAAGGGCATGCAGAGAGATGAGAGGACAGAAGAAAATCTAGAGAGAGGAGAGAACAGAAGGCCATCCAGAGAGAGGAGAAGACAGAACAGCATCCAGAGAGATGAGAGTACAGGACAGCATCTTTCATGAGAAGAGAACAGAAAGGCCAGAGAGATGAGAGGACAGAAGGGAATCCAGAGAAACGAGATATCAGAAGGGCCTCCAGAGAGAGGAGGGAACAGAAGGGCATACAGAGCAAGGAGAGGACAGAAAGGCATCCAAAGAGAGGAGAGATCAGAGGGGCATACAGAGAGAAGAGAGAAAGAAGGGCATCCAGAGACAGGAGAGGAAAGAAAGGCATCCAGGGAGAGGAGAGATCAGAAGGGCATCCAGAGAGAGAAGAGAACAGAAGGGCATCCAAAAAGAGGAGAGGACACAAGGGCAATTAGAAAAATGAGAGAACAGAAGATCATCCAGAAAGAGAAGAGAACAGAAGGGCATCCAGAGAGATGAGAGGACAGAAGAAAATCTAGGGTGAGGAGAGAACAGAAGGGCATTCATTGAGAGGAGAAGACAGAACAGCATCAAGAGAGTGGAGAGATCAGAAGGGCATCCAGAGAGATGAAAGAACAGGAATGCATCCATAGAGAGAAAAGAACAGAAGGGCAACCAGAGATATGAGAGGACAGAAGGAAATCCAGAGAGAGGAGAGGACAGAAGGGCATCCAGAGATAGGAGAGTACAGAAATGCATTCAGATAGAGTAGAGGAAAGAAGGGCATCCAGAGAAAAAAGAAAACAGAAGGACATCCAGAGAGAGGAGAAGATAGAAGAGCTTCCTGAGAGAGGAGAAAACAGAAGGGCATCCAGAGAGAGGATAGAACAGAAGGGCATGTAGAGAGAGAAGATAGAAGGGCATCCATAGAGTGGTGGAAACAGAAGGGCATCCAGAGAGAGGAGAAGACAGAGAGAATCCAGAGAGATGAGAGGACAGAAGAGCATCCAGAGAGAGGAGAGATCAGAAGGGCATCCAGAGAGAGGGGAAGAAAGAAGGGCATCCAGAAAGAGGAGAGGACAGAAGTGCACCCCGAAAGAGGAAAGAACAGAAGGGCATTCTGAGAGAGGAGAGAACAGAAGTGCGTCTTTATAGAGGAGAGAACAGAAGGTCATCCAGAGAGAGGAGACAACAGAAGGTCATCTAGAGAAAGGAGACAACAGAAGGTCTTCCAGAGAGACAAGAAGACAGAAGGGCATACAGAGAGTCGAGAGGACAGAAGAGAATGTAGACAGAAGAGAGAACAAAAGGTGATCCAGGTAGAGGAGAAGACAGAACGGTATCCAGAGGTAAGAGAAGACAGAAGGGCATTTAAAGAGAGGATAGCACAAAAGGGTATCCAGAGAGATAAGGGAACAGAAGACCATCCATAGAGAGAATATAATAGAAGGGCATCCAGAGAGAGGAGAAGACAGAAGGGCATCAATAGAGAGGTGAAAAAAGAAGGTCATCCAGAAAGAGAAGAAGACAGAAGGGCATCCTTAGAGATGAGAGGAATGAACATCCAGAGAGAGAAGAGATCAGAAGGGCATCCAGAGAGAGGAGAATACAGAAGGGCGTCCAGAAATAGGAGAGGACAGAAAGATATCTGGAGAGAGGAGCAGACAGAAGGGCATCCAGATAGAAGAGAGTAAATAAGGGCATATAGAGAGATGAGTGAACAGAAGGGCATCCAGAGAGATGAGAAGACTGAAGGGCATCGAGAGAGAGTGGAGTACAGAAGGGCATCCAGAGAGATGAGAGTACAGGAGAGCATCCATACAGAGAAGAGAACAGAAAAGCAACCAGAGATATTAGAGGACAGAAAGGAATCCAGAGAGAGGAGAGGACAGAAGGGTATCCAGGTAGAGAGGACAGAAGGGCATCTATAGAGACAAGAGTACAGAAAGGCATCCAGAGAGAGCAGAAGACAGAAGGGCATCGAGTGAGAGGAGAGGACAGAACGGCATACAGAGAGAGGAGATCACAGGAGAGCATCCATAGAAAGAAGAGAACAGAATTTCAACCATAGGTATGATAGGGCAGAAGGGAATCCAGAGAGAGGAAAGAACAGAAGGTAATCCAGGGAGAGGATAGGACAGAGGGCATCTGGAGACTGGAGAAGACATAAGGGCATCCAGGAAAAGGAGAAGACAGAAGGGCATCACGAGAGAGGAGAGGAGAGATGGGCATCCATAAAGAAGAGAACAGAAGAGCATCCAGAGAGAGGAGAAGACAGAAGGGCATCCAGAGCGAGGAGAGGACAGGAAGGCATCCAGAGAGAGGAGAGAACAAAGGGGCATACAGACAGAGGAGAGACAGAAGGGCATCCAGAGACAGGAGAGGAAAGAAAGGCATCCAGAGAGAGGAGAGAACAGAAGGGCTTCCAGAGAGAGTAGAGAACAGAAGGGCATCCAAAAAGAGGAGAGGACACAAGGGCAATTAGAAAAATGAGAGAATAGAAGATCATCCAGAAAGAGAAGAGAACAGAAGGCCCTCCAGAGAGAGCAGAAGACAGAAGGGCATCGAGTGAGAGGAGTGAACAGAACGACATAGAGAGAGAGGAGATAACAGGAGAGCATCCATAGAGAGAAGAGAACAGAAGTTCAACCAGAGATATGAGAAAGCAGAAGGGAATCCAGAGAGAAGAAAGAACAGAAGGGCATCCAGGGAGAGGATAGGACAGAGGGCATCTGGAGACAGGAGAAGACATAAGGGCATCCCGATAGAGGAGAGGACAGAAAGGCATCCAGAGAGAGGAGAGTACAGGAGAGCATCCATACAGAGAAGAGTACAGAAAGGCAACCAGAGAGATTAGAGGACAGAAGGGAATCCAGAGAGAGGAGAGGACAGAAGGGCATCCAGATAGAAGAGAGTAAATAAGGGCATACAGAGAGTTGAGTGAACAGAAGGGTATCCAGAGAGATGAGAAGACTGAAGGGCATCGAGAAAGAGGAGAGGACAGAAAGAATCCAGAGAGATGAGTGTAGAGGAGAGCATCCATACAGAGGAGAGAACCAAAAGGCAACCATAGAGATTAGAGGACAGAAGGGAATTCAAAGAGAGGAGAGGACAGAAGGGCATCCAGGTAGAGGAGAGGACACAAGGGCATCCATAGAGACAAGTGAACAGAAAGGCATCCAGAGAGAGCAGAAGACAGAAGGGCATCAAGTGAGAGGAGAGGACAGAACGGCATACAGAGAGAGAAGATCACAGGAGAGCATCCATAGAGAGAAGAGTACAGAAGTTCAACCAGAGATATGAGAGGGTAGAAGGGAATCCAGAGAGAGGAATGAACAGAAGGTCATCCAGGGAGAGGATAGGACAGAGGGTATCCGGAGACTGGAGAAGACATAAGGGCATCCAGATAAAGGAGAGGACAGTAGGGCATCCAGAGAGAGGAGAGAACAGAAGTGCATCCAGAGAGAGGAGAAGACAGAAGGGCATCAAGAGAGGGGAGACGAGAGAAGGGCATCCAGAGAGAAGAAAACAGAAGGGCATCCAGAGAGAGGAGAATACAGAAGGGCATCCGGAGCGAGGAGAGGACAGAAAGGCATCCAGAGAGAGGAGAGAACAGAGGGGCATACAGAGAGAGGAGAGACAGAAGGGCATCCAGAGACAGGAGAGGAAAGAAAGGCATCCAGAGAGAGGAGAGAACAGAAGGGCATCCAGAGAGAGAAGAGAACAGAAGGGCATCCAAAAAGAGGAGAGGACACAAGGGAAATTAGAAAAATGAGAGAATAGAAGACCATCCATAAAGAGAAGAGAACAGAAGGGCATCCAGAGAAAGCAGAGACAGAAGGGCATCGAGTGAGAAGAGTGAACAGAATGGCATAGAGAGAGAGGAGATAACAGGAGAGCATCCATAGAGAGAAGAGAACAGAAGTTCAACCAGAGATATGAGAGGGCAGAAGGGAATCCAGAGAGAAGAAAGGACAGAAGGGCATCCAGAGAGAGGATAGGACAGAGGGCATCCGGAGAAAGTAGAAGACATAAGGGCATACCAATAGAGGAAAGGACAGAAAGGCATCCAGAGACAGGAGAGGACAGATGGGCATCCAGAGAGAGGAGAGAACATAAGGGCATCCAGAGAGTTTAGAGAACAGAAGGGCATCCAGAGAAAGGAGAGGACAGAAGGGCATCCACTGAGAGGAGAGAACAGAAGGTCATCCCAAGAGAGGAGAGAACAGAAGGTCATCCATAGAGAGGAGAGGACACACGGGCATCCAGAGTGATGAGAGAACAGAAGAACATCCATAGAGAGAAGAGAACAGAAGGGCATCAAGAGAGATGAGAGTACAGAAGGGAATCTAGAGAGAGGAGAGAATAGAAGGGAAGGTAGAGAAGAGAAGACAGAAGGGCATGCATAGAGAGGTGAAAACAGAAGGGCATCCAGAGAGAGGAGAAGACAGAAGGGTATCCAGAGAGAAGAGAAGATAGAAGGGCATCCAGAGAGAGGAGAGGACAAAAGGGCATACAGGCAGATAAGAGATCAGAAGACCATCCATACAGAGAAGATTATAGGAGGGCATCAAGAGAGATGAGAGGACAGAAGGGAATCTAGAGAGAGGAGAGAATAGAAGGGCATGTAGAGAGAGGAGAAGACAGAAGGGCATCAATAGAGAGGTGAAAAAAGCAGGTCATCCAGAAAGAGGAGAAGACAGAAGGGCATCCTTAGAGATGAGAGGACAGAAGAGCATCCGGAGAGAGGAGATATCAGAAGGGCATCCAGAGAGAGGAGAATACAGAAGGTCGTCCAGAGATAGGAGAGGACTGAAGGGCATCGAGAGAGAGCAGAGGACAGAAGGGCATCCAGAGAGATGAGAGTATAGGAGAGCATCCATAGAGAGAATAGAACAGAAAGGCAACCAGGGAGATTAGAATACAGAAGGGAATCTAGAGAGAGGAGAGGACAGAAGGGCATCCATTGAGAGGAGAGGGCAGAAGGACATCCAGAGAGAGGAGTATATGAAGGGCAACCAGAAATAGGAGAGGACAGAAGGGCATCCGGAGAGAGGAGTGGACAGAAGGGCATCGATATTGAAGAGAGTAAATAAGGGCATCCAGAGAGATGAGAGAACAGAAGGGCATCCAGAGAGAGGAGAGGACAGAAGGGCATCCAGAGAGAGGAGAGGACATAATGGCATCTAGAGAAAGTAGAAAGCAGAAGGACTTCCATAGAGAGGAGAAGACAGAAGTTCTTCCAGAGAGATGAGGGAACAGAAGGGCATCCACAGATAGGAGAGTACAGAAAAGCATGTAGAGAGAAGAAAAGACAGAAGGGCATCCATAGAGAGGTGAAAACAGAAGGCCATCCAGAGAGAAGAGAAGACAGAAGAGCATCCAGAGAGAGGCTAGATCAGAAGGGCATCCAGAGAGAGGGAAAGAACAGAAGGGCATCCAGAGAGAAGAGAGGACATAAGGGCACCCAGAGAGAGGAAAGAACAGAAGGGCATCCAGAGAGAGGAGAAGATAGAAGGGCATCTAGAGAGAGAAGAAAACAGAAGGGCATCCATATAGAGGAGGGAACAGAAGGTCATCCAGAGAAAGGAGACAACAGGTGGTCATCCAGATAGACTAGAAGACAGAAGGGTATACAGAGAGTGGAGAGGACAGAAGGGAATCTGGAGAGAGGAGAGAACAGAAGGGCATCTTGAGAGAGGGAGGAAAGAAGGGCATTGAGAGCGGGGAGAGGACAGAACAGCATAAAGAGAGAGGAGAAGACAGAAAAACATCCACAAGAGGATAGAACAGAAGGGCATTCAGAAAGAGGAGAGAACAGAAGGAAATGCAGAGAGAGGAGAGGACAGAAGGATATCCGGAGAGAGGAGCTGACAGAAGGGCATCCAGATAGAAGAGAGTAAATAAGGGCATCCAGAGAGAAGAGAGAACAGAATGGCATCCAGAGAGAGGAGAATACTGAAAGGCATCCAGAGAGAGGAGAGAACAGGATGACATTCAGAGAGAGGAGAAGACAGAAGGGCATCCAGAGAAAGGAGAGGACAGAAGGGCATCCACTGAGAGGAGAGAACAGAAGGGCATTCATTGAGATGAGAGGACGGAAGGGCATTCAGAGAGAAGAGAAGTAAGTATGGCATCCAGAGAGAGGAGAGGACACAAGGGCATCCAGAGAGATGAGAGAACATAAGAGCATCCATATTGAGAAGAGAACAGAAGTGTATCCAGAGAGATGATAGGACAGAAGGGAATCTAAAGAGAAAAGAAACGTGAATTTCATGTAGAGAGATGAGAAGACAGAAGGACATTCTTAGAGAGGTGAAAACAGAAGGGCATCGAGAGAGAAGAGAAGACAGAAGGGCATCTGGATAGAGGAGAGAAAAGAAGGGCATTTAGAGAGAGGAGATGACAAGAGGGAATCCAGAGAGAGGAGAAGACAGAGTGGCATCCACGGAGAGAAGAGGACACAAGGGCATCCACAGATTTGACAGAACAGAAGATCTTCCATAGAGAGGAGAGTACAGATTAGCATGGAGAGAGATGAGCCAACAGAAGATCATGCAGGGAGAGAAGAGAACTGAATGTCATCCAGAGAGATGAGAGGACAGAAGAGAATCTGGACAGAGAAGAGAACAGAAGGGCATCCAGATAGAGGAGAAGACAGAAGGGCATCCAGAGAGAAGAGAAGACAGAAGGGCATCTAGAGAGAGGAGAGGACAAAATGGCATCCAGCGAAATAAGAGAACAGAAGACTATCAATAAAGAGAAGATAATAGACGGGCATGCAGAGAGATGAGAGGACAGCAGGGAATCTAGAGAGAGGAGGGAATAGAAGGGCATGTAGAGAGAGGAGAAGACAGAAGCGCATTAATAGAGAGGTGAAAAAAGAAGGTTATCCAGAAAGAGGAGAAGACAGATGGGTATCCTTAGAGATGAGAGGACAGAAGAGCATCCGGGAGAGCATAGATCAAAATGGCATCCAGAAAGAGGAGAATAAAGGAGGGCGTCCAGAAATAGGAGAACTGAGAAGGACATCCGGAGAGAGGAGAGGACAGAAGGGCATCCAGATAGAAAAGAGTAAATAAGGGCATACAGAGAGATGAGTGAACAGAAGGTCATCCATAGAGATGAGAGTACAGGAGAGCATCCATATAGAGAAGAGAACAGAAAGGCAACCAGAGAGATTAGAGGACAAAAGGGTGTGTTCCTTGCAATCATCCTGCCAGCAAGAACGCACGCAGACACACCAGGATCCTTCTGCAGGAAGCTTTATTGGATAGAGATAGGAAGACCCCGAGCCCTGAACAGGTGCTGCTTATATGCACCCTAGAGCGGTGTGTTCACTTCTAATTGGCTGCTTGCTCATAACCTGGTATTACGCCCCGGGTTGGGCAGTGCTTTGGTGCGCTTTCACCACTTGCACAATGCACAGTCCACTTATTACTTGCGGGAGCACCGGATGCCAGCACCATCTTGTAATGGTGAACATTGTCACCACTCACCATGGCTCTCTACATCTCCACCTTTTTGTTTTATAAAGATGGAACTGCCTTTGGCCTATCTAGCACAGCACCAATCAAGATTCGAACTCAAGCTCAATCAAGCAAACTCCATCTTGGGGGAATAAACAATCAAGAGCTTACAGCCCGAAGATTCTCCCTTACCCTACCAGGTGCAATGGAAACAAATCCTCTGGGTGCAAGGGCTAAGGGGAAGTAAAGAGGAATTGACACCCTCCCTGTGCAATGGAATATAGTTCCCAGGAGTGCAAGGGCTGTCAACCTACTATTCAGGTACCACAGCTATTCATTCAAGGGCTGGCTAGACTTAGACCTCTCATTGACCCAGTGCAATGGGCTGAACCCTTGGGGTGCATCGACTGAGGGTCTCAGTCATCAATTACTTTCTTAGCATAGATAGCCAAATTTCAGGGGATGATCCTTGTTCCAAGGCTGCGAGTGCTTAGGCAATAACAACCTTGTCACGTTTTTGTTGGGCTCTGCGTTTGCAGACCCACCATAGCATAAGCACTAATCCACAACATAGGGCTGCACCAAACAGGCCCACCCCCGCCCACTCTTTAAAGAAAGAAAAGGCTGAAGACATCCAGGAGGAGAGTCTTTCAGTCAATGACAGGTCCACTTGTGTCGAGTTGATGGCTATTACTGCCGCTCGCAAGAGTCACATCACATCCTTCCGACCACTTTCCTGCAAGGTATAAAGACAATTTTCTGGACAAGTTAGCTGCTCGGGTGTAATTATCATATTGTACACTGGTAATACACAGGGCGCCTAAGCTTCTTTCGCATCCCAATTGGGCCAATAAGAAGAGAATATCCAATCTTTCTTCTACTAAATCAATGCGCTGATTGACCACCATCAACCCGCCTTTAACTGGGCACCAGCAGAAGTATGAAAATCAACTGCGTCTGCCACTGTTGCGGATAGTTGATTTAAAGCTGCACTTGTTTGGACTGTGGTTGACATAGAGATTCCGGCGGCTGTAGCTGCAACCGCACTAACGGAGATCGCCATTATAATAGCTGCAGTTACCCCAAAAATCTTTTTTTTTTGTCTGAATAATGACAAAGTAGATGGGGTTTCCATGGGAACAGGGACCCATCGTGGCACTCTAGCAATCATGGCATGCCTTGCTTGTTCGGCAGCCCAACACTGAGACATGCACGAATCAGTGCAATTTTCAAATGAGGAATTTGAAAGAATAAACAAGAAGGGGAGATAGACACATACTGGAGTAAGTGAGAAGTCAATTTGCTTTTGAGTTTTACTAACCCCAGTAGTTTCTGTAGTAGAATTAACGTGTACACTTGAGGTTCCATCAGGTCCCTGAGTTAATATCTTATGATACTGATAAAATTTGGAAATGCCATTAAAGAGGGCCTTTCCTGTGGTTCCACCCTGAATAAAAACCAACGGACTGAGATCTGTACAACTACCATTAATTCCACACAGTAGCCATTTATGGAAAGGATGTGTCCCAAAATCTTGTATGAACATCCCCTGTTTCATATCTGTTTCTCCCCCCGGGTTGGACCTCATATTAGGGGAGAAGGAAAAGGTCTTATCCTGGTTTTCCCAGCTAGTAAGAGGGGACTGACATTCAGACCAAGGAGGAATGTTTTCTTCATCATTTAAGCTACAATGAGGAGCTATCCTAGGTTGAGGAAGACGTTCCTTATAAGTGGCTCCAGGCGATATAAAGGTACCATTGATCCAAATTGCCTCTTGCCAAAAGGTTTTGCTTGTAATGGTTATATCAGAGTTACTGGTATTCTGGGTAGTGTGTAAACAGCCTCCTTGTTGGTCATCAAACATTCTCAAGGCCTGGCTTACTAACTTGACACAGCCTCCATCTTTCTCAAATTGGAAGCAGAGAGAGCCTTTCTCTTTCAGGGAACTATTCTCTCCTAAAGGTGCCCACACAGGGTCATATGGGAGATATGGCAAATCTAGAGTCTTATTTGTTGTAAAGATTTTAGGAAAAACTGCTGCATCATGTCTGACCGGCATAGGTTTTGGAAAGGCATATAGAATAGCCCAACGATATTCTCCCCATATACTAGGAACCCAATTCTGGAGAATCATCGTGACACCTGGAATTAACTTCCAAGGAATCCATCAGTTCATTTCCAGGTGTTAGGATCTTTTTCGTCAATCTTTCAAGTAACCAGAACGGGTTATCTTCCTCCTGTGGAAAAGCACAAACAGCTCCCCTGGATCTCATTAAAATAGGATCTGGGCCTTTCCATTGACCAGTCAAAACATCTTTCCATTTGACCATCTCCTTTGTCCTGTCAGGCTCTAAACAGTGACGGTCAGCTGCCATATGGCCCTGATTGTCCAGATTTAAAAATTTAAGAGTAAAGAGTGCTATAGAGATGGTTACTTGTGGCACTGAGGATAGAGCCTCCTCAACTTCCCCTTTTTGTCTTATTAAATAAGACTTGAGAGTGCGATGAGCCCGTTCTATAATGCCTTGTCCTTGAGGGTTATAAGGGAGACCCGTCAGATGGGTCACCCCCATTTGGTGACAGAATTGTCCAAACTTTTGAGAAGTGTAAGCTGGTCCATTGTCAGTTTTAAGGATTTTAGGCTTTCCCCAGGCACTCCATGCCTCAAGACAATGTTGAATAACATGGGCTGCTTTTTCTCCAGCTAATGGAGAAGCAAATATAATTCCAGAACAAGTAGCAGTGGAAACATGTAGATATTATAATTTGCCAAAGGATGGGATGTGAGTAACATCCATTTGGCAAATCTGTAGTGGCAGGATACCTCGAGGGTTAATTCCAACATGAGGCACAGGTAAGAATTGACAGCAATTTTGACATTGAGTCACTATATCTCTAGCCTCTTTTTTAGTTATGTCAAATCAATGACGTAACGTCTCAGCTGTCACATGAAATCTTTTATGAAAATCTTTAGCCAAATCCAATTTTGGCGAAAGGGTAATTGCAATCAACTTTGTGGCTCGATCTGCCAGACCATTTCAGCGGGACATGGGTCCCAGTAGGCCGGAGTGAGCCCTAATATGTGTAATAAAAACAGGAAATCTTCTATTAACTAAAACAAACTGAATCTTTTGAAAAACTTCTACAAATCTACCGGATGTCTTAATTGGTCCAGCCACCTCTAGAACTTTAACTGCGTTTACTACATAAAAGGAATCTGAAACAATATTTAAGGGACCTGGAAAAATTTCCAGAACCTCTAACACCACTAAACATTCCACAATTTGAGGTGAGGTTTCGTGGTATTGTTTGGAAGTAACTTTGTTATTAACCACATAGGAACCCACTCCTGTTTTTGACCCATCTGTGTAAACTACCACTCCATCTAGGAGTGGTTCCTGAGATACAATGCGTGGATATACAATAGCTTGAGTTAAGGCAAATTGTAAAATGGGATGTTTGGGATAGTGATTATCTATCTGACCATTAAAGGAAGTGACCAACACCGCCCAAACATCAGAGGTAGCAGTTAATATTTGGACTTGATGGGCAGTATATGGCACTATTAAAACCTTAGGTTCCCTTCCAAAATGGGTAATGGCTGCTTTTAGCCCACGAAGGGCGAGTTGAGCAACTGCATCTGGATACCATTCAATGATCTTTGCAGGAGAAGCATTGGGATGAACCCATAACAAGGGCCCCTCCTGCCATAACACAACAGTTGGTAAGTGTCTAGTTTTAAAAACACATAAGTCAAAGGCTTTGGTTTCATCTATGCATTTTATCTGGGCATCTTGTAAAGCATTTTCTACCACTTGTAGGGCGCTGCTTGCAGCCGGTGTTAAGGCTCTTGGGGAGGAAATATGAGCATCCCCTTCCAAAATATCAAACAAAGGTTTTAATTCAGCAGAGGGAATTTTCAGGAATGGTCTCAACCAATTTATATTACCCAATGATTTTTGAAAATTATTCAAAGTGTGCAAATGGTCTCTGCGAATCTCTAATTTCTGAGGAACTATTTTTTCTGGGTAAATAACTGTTCCTAGAAAGGAGCCAATTTCTGAAATTTGAACTTTCTCAGCAGCAATATGCAGGCCCATTGTCCCAGGGTTTTTAGCAATAAAGGGTATGATGTTTGTAAACTAACTCCTTATGACACATAAGAATGTCATGCTAGCCACAAAGTCTGAGAATGGCTCTTGGGGTTCTTGTAATATTTTTGTTAGGTGTCCCCCAGACTCCCCTTTCTTAGGAAGTGCTTTCTATGCCTTGATAGTGGCAGCCGAAATCTGGGTATATGCCCCCCCAATCATAATTGGTTTGGTTATTGGCATATGGTCCCTGTCCAGTTAACAGATCAAAAGTCCACTGTCTCTGATTGCCCTCGGTAGTAGCATTTAATTTCGCCTGTGACTGCAAAGCATCATGTCACGGGGCTTTCCATCCCATATATTGTCCCATGTTGGAAAGTGTGGCCTTCACAGTGGTTTGCCAATCTCCCGGAGTCATAGAAAAGGTAGCAAGTCTCTCAATCTGAGCAATTGTAAAATTAGCATTGACTCTGTAGCTACGGACCGACTCAACAAGTTCTTTAATTTGAGTATACTCTACGGGTGCGAGGACCCGGCTTCCATCAACTGCCTCAAACACTGGAAATGCTTGTCGTAATTTCTTCTGTTCATCTTTTGAAAGGAAAGAATCTGAGCAACAGCCGTCCACAGAAGGCGGAGGGGCACTAGGGCCAGGACTTGTGAGCCAGAAAGGTGCAGCTCCCTTATTAGTCCTTCTTGGCCCCTTGTGTGAGCGATTAGCTTGTCACTCATCTGGGCGGTACCCTTCCTCCTCCTAAAGGGCCACTTCCTCCTCTAGGTCAACCTCCTCCAAGGGGCTGAGTTCATCTGACTCGGTATCACTGAGTCCTAGAGCCACTAATTCCTTTACTGGATAGAGGCTCTTCCTTTTCTTAAAGACTTTCTCCTTCTTTGTCTCCTTCTCTCCCAGGGAGTCCTTTCCCTTATCTCTTACTTCCTTGGATCTAGTGTCCTCAGAAGGGCCTTTTTTCTTAGACATGTCTTTTTTCTTGTGATCTCCTAACCTTTTATCTCGCTCCATTTCTGACATGCTGTCTTGTAGCTCCTCTAGTGCTCCCTGCCCAGATACTACCATCTGGCGGAATTCTTCATCCTCCAAACATGATTTGACCAATTTCCACAGCCCCATGGTTCCTACTCTCAACTTTCCGTCTTGTCGCTCTCGTTATAAATCTCCCCTCAGTTTCTCCCAAGAGGTGAGTGTCAGCGCACCAGAACACTCGAACCAATGCGCGGCATGATCAACCTCTTTGACGAAACTCCAGGGATTTTGTAGATAGTTTCAATTTGTTTTGTTGTAACAGGGCTTGTAGGGCCATAATCACTGAATGTGAAGCCCCCATGCTGCTCCCTTATCTAAGAGAGGATCTTGCACACAGGAGGGGCACCGCGGCTTATCTACGTCCACCTTATGATGCCCAGCGGTGTGAATCAAACCAGCCCTTATGAAAGCAAAATGAAACTAAAAGAAAGAGAGTGAGTCCTATCAGAACGATAATAGAGGCCTCAATGGCATCAACTAGACTGGGAGATGAGAGAAGTGATTCAAGGCCAAACATGCCTCTCGGAGCTTACCTTGGTCCTGCAGTTCTGAATCCTTCTCCTCAAACAGAAGGTCTCCTCGGTACCGGCGATGATGAGGCTTCCCGGGTTTTGGCACCAGCTGTGACCCGCGCATTCATCTCGCCTGCAAGAACGCACATGGACACACCACGATCCTTCTGCAGCAAGCTTTATTTCGATAGAGAGAGGAAGACCCCGAGCCCTGAACAGGCGCTGCTTATATGCACCCTAGAGCAGCGTGTTCACTTCTAATTGGCTGCTTGCTCATAACCTCGTATTACGCCCTGGGTTGGGCAGTGATTTGGCGTGCTTTCACCACTTTCACAATGTGCAGTCCACTTATTACTTGAGGGAGCACCGGATGCCAGCACCATCTTGTAATGGTAAACACTGTCACCGTTCACTGAGGCTCTCTACAGAAGGGCATCCAGAGAGAGGAGAGGACAGAAGGGCATCCAGAGAGATGAGAGGACAGAAGGGCATCCAGAGAGAGGAGAATACAGAAGGGCATCGAGTGAGAGGAGAGGACAGATGTCAAAGAGAGAGAGGAGATAACTGGAGAGCATCCATAGAGAGAAGAGAACAGAAGTGCAACCAGAGATATGAGAAGGCAGAAGGGAATCCAGAGAGAGGAAAGAACAGAAGAACATTCAGGGAGAGGATAGGACAGAGGGCATCCAGAGACAGGAGAAGACATAAGGGCATCCCGATTGAGGAGAGGACAGAAAGGCATCCAGAGAGAGGAGAGGACAGAAGGGCATCCAGAGATAGGAGAGAACAGAATGGCATCCCTAGAGTGGAGAGAACCGAAGGGCATCCAGAGAAAGGAGAGGACAGAAGGGCATCCACTGAGAGGAGAGAACAGAAGGGCATCCCAAGAGAGGAGAGAACAGAAGGTCATCCATAGAGAGGAGAGGACACATGGGCATCCAGAGAGAGGAGAGAACAGAAGGGCATCCCTAGAGTGGAGAGAACCGAAGGACATCCAGAGAAAGGAGAGGACAGAAGGGCATCCACTGAGAGGAGAGAACAGAAGGGCATTCATAGAGAGGAGAGGACACAAGGGCATCCAGAGAGGTAAGAGAATAGAAGAGCATCCATAGATAGAAGAGAACAAAAACGCATTAAGAGAGATGAGAGGAAAGAACGGAATCTAGAGACAGGAGAAAATTGAAGGGCATGTAGAGAGATAAGAAGAGAGAAGGGCATTCATAGAGAGGTGAAAAAGGAAGGCCATCCAGAAAGAAGAGAAAACAGAAGTCATCCATAGAGAGGAGAGGACACACGGGCATCCAGAGAGATAAGAGAACAGAAGAGCATCCATAGAAAGACGAGAACAGAACAGCATCAAGAGAGATGAGAGGACAGAAGGGAATCTAGAGAGAGCAGAGAATAGAAGGGCAAGTAGACAGAGAAGACAGAAGAGCATTCATCGATAGGTGAAAACAGAAGGGCATCCAGAGAGAGGGGAAAAAAGAGGGGCATCCAGAGAGTTGAGAGAACAGAAGAGCATCGGGAGAGAGTAGAGATAAGAAGGGCATCCAGAGAAAGGAGAGGACAGAAGGGTATCCAGAGAGAGGAGAAAACATAAGGGCATCTGGAGAGAGTAGAAGACAGAAAGCCAGCCACAGAGAAGAGGACAGAAGGGCATGCAGAGAGAGGAGAGCACAGAAGAGCAGCCAAAGAGGTACAGGAGAGCATCCATAGAGAGAGGAGAACAGAAAGGCAACCAGAGAGATTAGAGGTCAGAAGGGAATTCAGATAGAGAAGTGGACAGAAGGGCATCCAGAGAGAGGAGAGGACAGAAGGGCTTCCAGAGAGAAGAGAGTAAAGAAGTTCACCCAGAGAGAGGAGAAGACAGAAGGGCATCAAGAGAAATGAGAGAAAAGAATATCTTCCAGAAAGAGAAGAGAACAGAAGGGCATCCAGAGAGATGAGAGGACATAAGAAAATCTAGACAGAGGAGAGAACAGAGGGGCATCCAGAGAGAGAAGAGGACAGAAGGGCATACAGAGAGAGGAGAGGACAGAAGGGAATCCAGAGAGATGAAAGAAAAGGAGAGCCTCCAACGAGAGAAGAGAACAGAAGGGCAATCAGAGATATGAGAGGACAGAAGGAAATCCAGAGAGAGTAGAGTACAGATGGCCATCCAGAGAGAGGAGAGGACAGAAGGGCATCCAGAGAGAGGAGAGGACAGAAGGGCATCCAGAGAGGTGAGAGAACACAAGGGCATCCAGAGAGATGAGAGAACAGGAGAGCATCCATGGAGATAAGAGAACAGAAGGGCAACCAGAGATATGAGAGGACAGAAGGGAATCAGGAGACAGGAGAGGACAGAAGGGCATCCAGAAAGAGGAGAGGACAGAAGTACACCCGGAGATAGAAGAGAAGAGAAAGGCATCTGTATAGAGGAGAGAACAGAAGGGCATCCATAGAGAGGATAGGACATAAGTCATCCGGAAACAGGAGAAGACATAAAGGCATCCCGAGAGAGGAGAGGACAGAAAGACATCCGGAGAGAGAAGCAGAGAGAAGGTCATCCAGATAGAATAGAATAAATAAGGGCATCCAGATAGAGGAGAGAACAGGAGGACATCCAGAGAGAGGAGAAGACTTAAGGACATCTGGAGAGAGCAGAGAACAGAAGGGGATCCAGAGAGAGGAGAAGATAGAATTGAATCCAGAGAGAGGAGAAGACAGGAGGGCATCCAGATAGAGGAGAGAACAGAAGGTGATCCAGAGAAAGTAGATAACAGAGTGTCATCCAGAGAGACCAGAAGACAGTAGGGCATACAGAAGGAGAGGACAGAAGGGTATCTGGAGAGAGCAGAGAACAGAAGGGCATCCAGAGAGAGGGAGGACAGAAGGCCATCCTGAGACTGGAGAGAACAGATTATCATCCACAGAGAGGAGAGAAGAGAAGCGCATCCAGAGAGAGGCATCCTGAGACTGGAGAGAACATATAATCATCCAGAGAAAGGAGAGAAGAGAAGCATATCCAGAGAAAGGAGCAGAAAGTAGGTCATCCAGACAGAGGAGAGAACAGAAGGGCATCCACAGAGAGGAGATGACAGAAGGGCCTTGAGAGGGAGGAAAGGACAGCACGGCAAACAGAGAAAAGAGAAGACAGAAAAACATCCAGAAGAGTATAGATCAGAAGGTCATCCAGAAAGAGGAGGAAACAAAAGATCATCCACAGAGAGAAGAGAACAGAAGGGAATCCAGAGAGATGAGAAGATAGAACGGCAAACAGAGAGAAGAAAACAGAAGGGGATCCAGAGAGATGAGAAGGCAGAAGAATATCTAGAGAGAGGAGAGAACAGAAGGGCATCCAGAGAGAGGAGAAGACTGAAAGGCATCCAGAGAGAGCAGAGAACAGAAGGGCATCCAGAGAGAGGAGAAGACAGAAGGGCATCCATTGAGAGGAGAAGACAGAAGGGCATTTACAGAGATGAGAGAACAGAAGGGCATCCCAAGAGAGGATAGTACAGAAGGGCATCTGGAGAGAGGAGAAGACTGAAGGGCATCTGGAGAGAGCAGAGAACAGAAGGGCATCCAGAGAGAGGCGAAGATAGAAGGGCATCCAGAGAGAGGAGGAAACAGAAGGTCATCCGGATAGAGGAGAGAACAGAAGGTCATCCAGAGAGAGTAGACAACAGAGTGTCATCCAGAGAGACGAGAAGAAAGAAGGGCATATAGAGAGGGAGGTCAGAAGGGCATCCTGAGATTGGAGAGAACAAATAATTATCCAGAGAGAGTAGAAAAGAGAAGCACATCCATAGAGTGGAGAAGAAAGAAGGTCATCCAGACAGAGGAGAGGACAGAAGGACACCCACAGAGAGGAGAAGACAGAAGGGCATTCAAGAGAGAGGAAAGGAGAGAACGGAAAACAGAGAGAGGCGAAGACAGAAAAACATCCAGAAGTGGATAGAACAGAAGGGCATCCAGAGAGAGGAGGAAACAAAAGATCATCCACAGAGAGAAGAGAACAGAAGGGGATCCAGAGAGAGGAGAAGGCAGAAGAAAATCTATAAAGAAGAGAGAACGGAAGGGCATCCAGAAAGAGGAGAAGACAGAAGGGCATCCAGAGAGAGGAGAGAACACAGGGCATCCAGAGAGATGAGAGAACAGGAGAGCGTCCATAGAGAGAAGAGAACAGAACTGCAACCAGAGATATGAGAGGACAGAAGAAAATCCAGAGAGAAGAGAGGACAGAAGTACACCCAGAGATAGGAGAAAACAGAAGGGCATCCGGAGAGAGTCGAGAACAAAAGGGCATCCATAGATAGGATAGGAAAGAGGGCATCTGGAAATAGGAGAAGACATAAGGGCATCCCAAGAGAGCAGAGGACAGAAGGGCATCCAGAGAGAGGAGAGTACAGAAGGGCATCCAGAGGGAGGAGAGAACAGAAGGGCATCCAGAGAAAGAAGAGAGAAGGGCATCCTTAGATAGGAGAGGACAGAAGGACATCCAGAGAGAGGAGCAGACAGAAGGGCATCCAGATAGAAGAGAGTAAATAAGGTCATCCAGAGAGACCAGAGAAGAGAAGGGCATCCAGAGAGAGGAGAAGACTGAAGGACATCAAGAGATAGGAGAAAACAGAAGGGCATCCAGAGAGAGGAGAAGACAGAAGGGCACCTAGAGAGAGGAGAGGAGAGAAGGGCATCCAGAGAGAAGAGAACAGAAGGGCATCCAGAGCGAGGAGAAGACAGAAGGGCATCCAGAGATAGGAGAGAACAGAAGGCCATACAGAGAGAGGAAAAGACAGAAGGGCATCCAGAAAGAGGAGAGGACAGAAGTACACCCAGAGATAGGAGAGAACAAAAGGGCATCCAGAGAGATGAGAGAACAGGAGAGCATCCATAGAGAGAAGAGAACAGAACGGCAACTAGAGATATGAGAGGACAGAATGGAATCCAGAGACAGGAGAGGAAAGAAGGGAATCCAGAAAGAGGAGAGGACAGAAGTAAACCCGGAGATAGGAGAGAACAAAATGGCAACTGGAAAGGAGAGAACAGAAGTCCATCCACAGAGAGGATAGGACATAGGGCATCCGGAAACAGGAGAAGACATAAGTGCATCCCGAGAGAAGAGAGGACAGAAGGACATCTGGCGAGAGGAGCAGACAGAAGGGCATCCAGATAGAAGACAGTAAATAAGGGCATCCAGAGAGACGAGAGAACAGAAGGGCATACAGAGAGAGGAGAAGACTGAAGGGCATCCAGAGAGAGGAGAGAAGAGAAGGGCATTCAGAGAGAGGAGAAGACAGAAGGGCATCCAGAGAGATGAGAAGATAGAACGGCAAACAGAGAGAAGAAAACAAAAGGGGATCCAGAGAGACGAGAAGGCAGAAAAATATCTAGAGAGAGGAGAGAACAGAAGGGCATCCAGAGAGAGGAGAAGACTGAAAGGCATCCAGAGAGAGCAGAAAACAGAAGGGCATCCAGAGAGAGGAGAAGCCAGAAGGGCATCCAGTGAGAGGAGAAGACAGAAGGGCATTCACAAAGAGGAGAGAACAGAAGGGCATCCCAAGAGAGGATAGTACAGAAGGGCATCCGGAGAGAGGAGAAGACTGAAGGGCATCTGGAGAAAGCAGAGAACAGAAGGGCATCCAGGGAGAGGCGAAGACAGAAGGGCATCCAGAGAGAGGAGGAAACAGAAGGTCATCCGGATAGAGGAGAGAACAAAAGGTCATCCAGAGAGAGTAGACAACAGAGTGTCATCCAGAGAGATGAGAAGAAAGAAGGGCATATATATAGAGAGAGGTCAGAAGGGCATCCTGAGACCGGAGAGAACAAATAATTATCCAGAGAGAGTAGAAAGGGAAGCACATCCATAGAGTGGAGAAGAAAGAAGGTCATCCAGACAGAGGAGAGGACAGAAGGACACCCACAGAGAGGAGAAGACAGAAGGGCATTCAAGAGAGAGGAAAGGAGAGAACGGAAAACAGAGAGAGGAGAAGACAGAAAAACATCCAGAAGTGGATAGAACAGAAGGGCATCCAGAGAGAGGAGGAAACAAAAGATCATCCACAGAGAGAAGAGAACAGAAGGGGATCCAGAGAGAGGAGAAGACAGAAGAAAATCTATAAAGAAGAGAGAACAGAAGGGCATCCAGAAAGAGGAGAAGACAGAAGGGCATCCAGAGAGAGGAGAGAACACAGGGCATCCAGAGAGATGAGAGAACAGGAGAGCGTCCATAGAGAGAAGAGAACAGAACTGCAACCAGAGATATGAGAGGACAGAAGAATATCCAGAGAGAAGAGAGGACAGAAGTACACCCAGAGATAGGAGAAAACAGAAGGGCATCCGGAGAGAGTCGAGAACAAAAGGGCATCCATAGATAGGATAGGAAAGAGGGCATCTGGAAATAGGAGAAGACATAAGGGCATCCCATGAGAGGAGAGGACAGAAGGGCATCCAGAGAGAGAAGATTACAGAAGGGTATTCATAAAGAGGAGAGGACAGAAGGGCATCCAGATAGAGGAGAGGACACAAGGGCATCCAGAGAGATTAGAGAACAGAAGAGCATCCATAGAGAGAACAGAACAGAAGCGCATCCAGAGACATGAGAGGAAAGAAGAAAATCTAGAGAGAGGAGAGAACAGAAGGGCATCCAGAGGGAGGAGAGATCAGAAGTGCATCCAGAGAAAGGAGAAGACAAAAGGGCATCCTTTGATAAGAGAGGACAGTAGGACATCCGGAGAGAGGAGCAGACAGAAGGGCATCCAGATAGAAGAGAGTAAATAAGGACATCCAGAGAGACAAGAGAATAGAAGGGCATCCAGAGAGAGGAGAAGACTGAAGGACATCCAGAGAGAGGAGAGAACAGAAGGGCATCCAGAGAGAAGAGAAGACAGTAGGGCATCCAGAGAGAGGAGAAAACAGAACAGCAAACAGAGAGAGGAGAAGACAGTAAAACATCCAGAAGAGGATAGAACAGAAGGGCATCCAGAGAGAGGAAGAAACAAAAGAACAGAGAAAAGAAAACAGAAGGGGATCAAGAGAGATGAGAAGACAGAAGAAAATCTAGAGAGAGGAGAGAACAGAAGGCCATCCAGAGAGAGGAGAAGACAGAAGGGCATCCAGAGAGAGGAGAGAACAGAAGGGCATCCAGAGAGTGCAGAAGACAGAAGAGCATCCAGAGACATGAGAAGACATAAAGGCATCCACAGAGAGTAGAAAAACAAAAGAACAGAGAGAAGAAAACAGAAGAAGATAAAGAGAGATGAGAAGACAGAAGAAAATCTAGAGAGAGGAGAGAACAGAAGGGCATCCAAAGAGAGGAGAGATCAGAAGGGCATACAGAGAGAGGAGAAAACAGAAGGCCATCCAGAGAGAGGAGAAAACAGAAGGGCATTCAGAGAGAGGAGATTACCGACGGGCATACAGAGAGAGGAGAAAACATAATGGCATCTGGAGAAAGGAGAAGACAGAAAGGCATCCAGAGAGAGGAGAGGACAGAAGGCCATGCAGAGAGAGGAGAGCACAGAAGGGCATCTGGATAGAGGAGAGAAAACAAGGGCTTCCAGAGAGATGAGAGAACAGGAGAGCATCCATAAAGAGAAGAGAAAAGAAGGGCAACCAGAGATATGAGAGGACAGAAGGGAATCTAGAGAGAGGAGAGGATAGAAGGGCATCCAGAGAGAAGAGGTGACAGAAGGGCATCCAGAGAAAGGAGATGACACAAGGGCATCCAGAGATATGAGACAACAGAAGAGCACTCATAGAGAGAAGAGAACAGAAGCACATCAAAGAGATGAGAGGACAGAAGGGAATCTCAAGAGAGGAGAAAAGTGAAGGGCAAGTAGAGAGATGAAAGATAGAAAGGCATTCATACAGAGGTGAAAAGAGAAGGGCATCCAGAGAGAAGAGAAGACAGTAGGGGATCCGGAGAGAGGAGAGAATAGAAGGGCATCCAGAGAGAGGAGAGGAGAAGAGGGAATCCATTGAGAGGAAAAGACAGAAGGGCATCCAAGGAGAGGAGAGGACACAAGGGCATCCAGAGAGATGAGAGAACAGAAGAGCATCCGTAGAAATAAGAGAACAGAAGCACATCCAGAGAGATTAGAGGACTGAAAGTAATCTAGAGAGAGGAGAAAAGTGAAGGGCATGTAGAGAGATGAAAGACAGAAAGGCATTCATAGAGAGGTGAAAACAAAAGGGCATCCATAGAGAGGAGAAGACAAAAGGGCATGCAGGGGTAGGAGGAACCAGAAGAGAATCCAGAGTGAGGACACAACAAAAGGGCAGGTAGAGAAGAGAAGACAGAAGCGCATCCATAGAGAGGTGAAAACAGAAGGGCATCCAGAGAGAGAAGACAAAAGGGCATCCAGAGAGTTGAGAGGACAGAAGAGCATCCAGAGAGAGGAGAAAATATAAGGGCATCTGGAGAGAGGAGAAAATATAAGGGCATCTGGAGAGAGGAGAAAACAGAAGTGCATCCAGAGAGAGGAGAGGACAGAGGGGCATCCAGAGAGAGGAAAGAACAGAAGGTATCCAGAGAGAGGAGAAGACAGAAGGGCATCCACAGAGAGGAGAGAATAGAAGGGCATCCCAATAGAGGAGAGAACAGAAGGGCATCCATAGAGAGGAGAGGACAGAAGGGCATCCAGAGAGCATGGAAAACTGAAGGGCATCTGGAGAGGGGAGAGAATAGTAGGGCATCCAGGGAGAGGAGAGGACAAGAGGTCATCCAGAGAGAGGAGAAGACAGAAGGGCATCCAGAGAGAAGAGAGGACAGAATAGCATCGGGAGAGAGGAGAGATCAGAAGGGCATCCAGAGAAATGAGAGGACAGAAGCGCATTGAGAGAGAGGAGAGATCAGAAGGGCATCCAGAGAGAGGAGAAGACAGAAGGGCATCCAGAGAGAGGAGAGGACAGAAGGGCATCCCGAGAGAGGAGAAAACATAATGGCATCCAGAGAGAGGAGAAGACAGAAAGACATACAGAGAGAGGAGAGGACACAAGGGCATGCAGAGAGAGGAGAGCACAGAAGGGCATCTGGATAGAGGAGAGAAAACAAGGGCATCCAGAGAGATGAGAGAACAGGAGAGTGTCCATAAAGAGAAGAGAACAGAAGGGCAACCAGAGATATGAGAGGAGAGAAGGAAATCCAGAGAGAGGAGAGGATAGAAGTGCATCCAGAAAGAGGAGAGGACAGAAGAGCATCCAGAGAGAAGAGGAGACAGAAGGGCATCCAGAGTGAGGAGAGAACACAAGGGCATATAGAGAGATGAGAGAACAGAAGAGCACCAATAGAGAGGAGAGAACAGAAGCACATCAGAGAGATGAGAGGACAGAAGGGAATCTCGAGAGAGGAGAAAAGTGAAGGGCATGTAGAGAGATGAAAGATAGAAAGGCATTCATACAGAGGTGAAAAGAGAAGGGCATCCAGAGAGAAGAGAAGACAGAAGGGTATCCGGAGAGAGGAGAGGTTAGAAGGGCATTCAGAGAGAGGAGAGGACAAGAGGGAATCCATTGAGAGGAAAAGACAGAAGGACATCCAATGAGAGGAGAGGACACAAGGGCATCCAGAGAGATGAGAGAACAGAAGAGCATTTATAGAGAGAAGAGAACAGAAGCATATCCATAGGTATCAGAAGACTGAATGTAAACTAGAGAGAGGAGAAAAGTGAAGGTCATGTAGAGAGACGAAAGACAGAAAGGCATTCATAGTGAGGTGAAAACAAAAGGGCACCCAGAGAGAAGAGAAGACAGAAGAACATCGAGAGAAAAGAGAGAACAGAAATACATCCAGAGAGGAGAAAACAGAAGGGCTTCCAGGGAGAGGAGAGACCAGAAGGGCATCCAGAGTGAGAAGAGGACAGAAGGGCATGAAGAGAGAGAAGAAGACAGAAGGGCATTCATAGAGAGGTGAAAACAGAAGGGCATCCAGAGAGAAAACAGAAGGGCATGAAGAGTTGAGAGGACAGAAGAGCATCCAGAGAGAGGAGAAAATATAAGGGCATCTGGAGAGAGGAGTAGACAGAACTGCATCCAGAGAGAGGAGATAACAGAGGGGCATCCAGGGAGACGAAAGAACAGAAGGGCATCCAGACAGAGGAGAAGACAGAAGGGCATCCACAGAGAGGAGAGAATAGAAGGGCATTCCAAGAGAGGAGAGAACAGAAGGGCATTTATAGAAAGGAGAAGACAGAAGGGCATCAAGGGAGAACAGAAGACAGAAGGTCATCCACAGATAGAAGAGAACACAAGGGCATACAGAACGATGAGAGAACAGAGGGGCATCTAGGAAGAGGAGAATATAGAAGGGCATCCAGAGAGAGGAGAAGACAGAAGGGCATTCATTGAGAGGATAGGACTGAAGGGCATCCAGATAGATGATTGAACAGAAGAGCATCAACAGAGAGATTAAAACAGAAGCACATCCAGAGAGAAAACAGAAGCACATCCAGAGAGCTGAGAGGACTGAAGGGAACCTAGAGAGAGGATAAGAGTGAAGGGCATGTAGAGAGTTGAAAGACAGAAAGGCATTCAGAGAGAGGTGAAAACAGAAGGTCATCCAGAGAGAAGAGAAGACAGATGGGCATTCGGAGAGAGGAGAGAATAGAAGAGCATCCAGGGAGAGGAGAGGACAAGAGAGTATCCAGAGAGAGGAGAAGACAGAAGGGCATCCAGAGAGATGAGAGGACACAAGGGCATCCAGAGAGATGAGAGAAAAGAAGAGCACTCATAGAGAGAAGAGAACAGAAGCACATCAGAGAGATGAGAGGAAAGAAGGGAATCTCGAGAGAGGAGAAAAGTGAAAGGCATGTAGAGAGATGAAAGATAGAAAGGTATTCATACAGAGGTGAAAACAGAAAGGCATCCAGAGAGAAGAGAAGACAGTAGGGCATCCGGAGATAGGAGAGAATAGAAGGGCATCCAGAGACAGGAGAGGACAAGAGGGAATCCACTGAGAGGAAAAGACAGAGGGGCATCCAATGAGAGGAGAGGACACAATGGCATCCAGAGAGATGAGAGAACAGAAGAGCATCCATAGAGAGAAGAGAACAGAAGCACATCCAGAGAGATTAGAGGACTGAAGGTAATCTAGAGAGAGGAGAAAAGTGAAGGGCATGCAGAGAGATGAAAGACAGAAAGGTATTCATAGAGAGGTGAAAACAAAAAGGCATCCAGAGAGAAGAGAAGACAGAAGGGCATACAGAGAACGGAAAGAACAGAAGTACATCCAGAGAGAGGAGAAGACAGAAGGGCATCCAGTGAAAGGAGAAACCAGAAGAGCATCCAGAGTGAGGACACAACATAAGTGCAGGTAGAGAAGAGAAGACAGAAGGGCATCCATAGAGAGGTGAAAACAGAAGGGCGTCCAGAGAGTTGAGAGGACAGAAGGGCATCCAGAGAAAGGAGATAACAAAAGGGCATCCAGAGAGAGGAGATTACCGAAGGGCATACAGAGAGAGGAGAAACCATAATGGGATCCGGAGAAAGGAGAAGACAGAATGGCATCCAGAGAGAGGACAAAACAGAAGGCCATGCAGAAAGAGGAGAGCATAGAAGGGCATCTGGATAGAGGAGAGAAAACAAGGGCATCCAGAGAGATGAGAGAACAGGAGAGCGATCATAAAGAAAAGAAAACAGAAGGGCAACCAGAGATATGAGAGGACAGAAGGGAATCCAGAGAGAGGAGAGGATAGAAGTGCACCCAGAAAGAGGAAAGGACAGAAGGGCATCCAGAGAGAAGAGGAGACAGAAGGGCATCCAGAAAAAGGAGAGGACACAAGGGCATCCATAGAGATGAGAGAACAGAAGAGCACCCATAGAGAAGAGAGAACAGAAGCACATCAGAGAGATGAGAGGACAGAAGGGAATCTCGAGAGAGGAGAAAAGTGAAGGGCATGTAGAGAGATAAAAGATAGAAAGGCATTCATACAGGGGTGAAAGGAGAAGGGCATCCAGAGAGAAGAGAAGACAGTAGGGGACCCGGAGAGAGGAGAGAATAGAAGGGCATCCAGAGAGAGGAGAGGAGAAGAGGGAATCCATTGAGAGGAAAAGACAGAAGGGCATCCAAGGAGAGGAGAGGACACAAGGGCATCCAGAGAGATGAGAGAACAGAAGAGCATCCATAGAGAGAAGAGAACAGAAGCACATCCAGAGAGATTAGAGGAGTGAAGGCAATCTAGAGAGAAGAGAAAAGTGAAGGGCATGTAGAGAGATGAAAGACAGAAAGGCATTCATAGAGAGGTGAAAACAAAAGTACATCCAGAGAGAAGAGAAGACAGAAGGGCATCCAGGGAAAGGAGAAACCAGAAGAGCATGCAGAGTGAGGACACAACATAAGTGCAGGTAGAGAAGAGAAGACAGAAGGGCATCCATATAGAGGTGAAAACAGAAGGGCATCCAGATAGAGGAGAAGAGAGAAGGGTATCCAGAGTGTTGAGAGGACAGAAGAGCATCCAGAGAGATGAGAAAATATAACCGCATATGGAGAGAGAGAAAGCAGAAGTGCATCCAGAGAGAGGAGAGGAGAGAGGGGCATCCAGAGAGAGGAAAGAACAGAAGGGCATCCAGAGAGAGGAGAAGACAGAAGGGCATCCACAGAGAGGTGAGAATAGGAGGGAATCCCAAAGGAGGAGAGAACAGAAGGACATCCATAGAGAGGAGAGGGCAGAAGGGCATCCAGGGAGAACGGAACACAGAAGGGCATCCACAGAGAGGAGAGGACACGAGTGTATCCAGAAAGATGAGAGAACAGACGGGCATCGACAAAGAGGAGAATATAGAAGGGCATCCAGAGAGAGGAGAAGACAGAAGGGCATCCAGAGAGATGAGAGGACCCAACGGCATCCTGAGAGATTATTGAACAGAAGAGCATCAATAGAGAGATTAAAACAGAAGTGAATCCAGAGAGATGAGAGGACAGAAGGGAATCTCGAGAGAGGAGAAAAGTGAAGGGCATGTAGAAAGATGAAAGATAGAAAGGCATTCATACAGAGGTGAAAACAGAAAGGCATCCAGAGAGAAGAGAAGACAGTAGGGCATCCAGAGAGAGGAAAGAATAGAAGGACATCCAGTGAGAGGAGAGGACAAGAGGGAATCCACTGAGAGGAAAAGACAGAAGGGCATCCAATGAGAGGAGAGGACAAAAGGGCATCCAGAGAGATGAGAGAACAGAAGAGCATCCAAAGAGAGAAGAGAGCAGAAGAACATCCAGAGAGATTAGAGGACTGAAGGTAATCTAGAGAGAAGAGAAAAGTGAAGGGCATGTCGAGAGATGAAAGACAGAAAGGCATTCCTAGAGAGGTGAAAACAAAAGTGCATCCAGAGAGAAGGGAAGACAGAAGGGCTTCCAGAGAATGGAGAGAACAGAAGTACATCCAGAGAGAAGAGAAGACAGAAGGGCATCCAGGGAAAGGAGAAACCAGAAGAGCATGCAGAGTGAGGACACAACATAAGTGCAGGTAGAGAAGAGAAGACAGAAGGGCATCCATATAGAGGTGAAAACAGAAGGGCATCCAGATAGAGGAGAAGACAGAAGGGCATCCAGAGAATTGACAGGACAGAAGAGCATCCAGAGAGAGGAGAAAATATAAGCGCATTTGGAGAGAGGAGATAACAGAAGTGCATCCAGAGAGAGGAGGGGACAGAGGGGCATCCAGAGAGAGGAAAGAACAGAAGGGCAGCCTGAGAGGGGAGAATACAGAAGGGCATCCACAGAGAGGTGAGAATAGAAGGGCATCCCAAAATAGGAGAGAACAGAAGGGCATCCATAGAGAGGAGAGGACAGAAGGGCATCCACAGAGAGGAGAGAACACAAGTGCATCTAGAAAGATGAGAGAACAGAAGGGCATCGAGAAAGAGGAGAATATAGAAGTGCATCCAGAGAGAGGAGAAGACAGAAGGGCATCCAGAGAGATGAGAGGACACAACGGCATCCTGAGAGATGATTGAACAGAAGAGCATCAATAGAGAGATTAAAACAGAAGCGCATCCAGAGAGATGAGAGTCTGAAGGGAACCTAGAGAGAGGATAAAAGTGAAGGGCATGTAGAGAGTTGAAAGTCAGAAAGGCATTCATAGAGAGGTGAAAACAGAAGGGCATCCATAGAGAAGAATAGAGAGAAGGGCATCTGGAGAGAGGAGAGAATAGAAGGGCATCCAGGGAGAGGAGAGGACAAGAGAGCATCCAGAGAGAGGAGAAGACAGAAGGGCATCCAGAGAGATGAGAGGACAAAAGGGCATCCAGAGAGATGAGAGAACAGAATAGCATCCATAGAGGGAAGAGAACAGAAGCACATCCAGAGAGATTAGAGGACTGAAGGTAATCTAGAGAGAGGAGAAACGTGAAGGGCATGTAGAGAGATGAAAGACAGAAAGTCATTCATAGAGAGGTGAAAACAAAGGGGCAACCAGAGTGAAGAGAAGACAGAAAGGCATCCAGAGAAAGGAGAGAACAGAAGTACATCCAGAGAGAGGAGAAGACAGAAGGGCATCCAGGGAAAGGAGAAACCAGAAGAGCATCCAGAATGAGGAGACAACAGAAGGGCATGTAGAGAGAGAAGAAGACAGAAGGGCATCCATAGAGAGGTGAAAACAGAAGGGCGTCCAGAGAGAGGAGAAGACAGAAGGGCATCCAGAGAGTTAAAACGACAGAAGAGCATAGAGAGAGGAGAAAATATAAGGGCATCTGGAGATAGGAGAAGACAGAACTGCATCCAGAGAGAGGAGAGGACAGAGGGGCATCCAGAGAGAGGAAAGAACAGAAGGGCATCCAGAGAGAGGAGAAGACAGAAGGGCATCCACATAGAGGAGAGAATAGAAGGGCATCCCAAAATAGGAGAGAACTGAAGGGCATCCATAGAGAGGAGAAGACAGAAGGGCATCCAGGGAGAACAGAAGACAGAAGGTCATCCACAGAGAAGAGAGGACACAAGGGCATCCAGAAAGATGAGAGAACAGAAGGGCATCTATAAAGAGGAGAAGACAGAAGAGCATCCAGTGAGAGGAGAGGAAAGAAGGGCATCCAGAGAGATGATCAAACAGAAGAGCATCAATAGCGAGATTAAAACAGAAGCGCACCCAGAGAGATGAGAGGACTGAAGGGAACCTAGAGAGAGGATAAAAGTGAAGGGCATGTAGAGAGTTGAAAGACTGAAAGGCATTAATAGAGAGGTGAAAACAGAAGGGCATCCAGATAGAAGAGAAGACAGAAGGGCATCCGGAGAGAGGAGGGAATAGAAAAGCATCCAGGGAGAGGAGAGGACAAGAGGGCATCCAGTGAGAGGAGAAGACAGAAGGTCACCAGAGAGAGGAGAGGACAGAAGGGCATCCAGAGGGAGGAGATAACAGAAGTGCATCCAGAGAGAGTAGATTACCGAAGGGCATCCAGAGAGAAGGGAAAACATAATGGCATCCAGAGAGAGGAGGAGACAGAAAGGCATCCAGAGAGAGGAGAAGACAGAAGGGCATGCAGAGAGAGGAGAGCACAGAAGGGCATCCAGATAGAGGAGCGAAAACAAGGGCATCCACAGAGACAAGAGAACAGGAGAGCATCCATAAAGAGAAGAAAACAGAAGGGCAACCAGAGTTATTATAGGACAGAAGGGAATCCAGACAAAGGAGAGGACAGAAGGGCATCCCGAAAGAGGAGAGGACAGAAGGGCATCCACAGAGAGGAGAGAACAGAAGTGCATCCACAGAGAGGAGAGAACAGAAGGGCATCCATAGAGAGGAGAGGAAACAAAGGCATCCAGAGAGAGGAGCAGACAGAAGGGCATCCAGAGAGAGAAGAAAATATAAGGGCATCCGGAGACATTAGAAGACAAAAAGGCATCCAGAGAGAGGAGAGGACAGAAGGGCATGCAGAGAGAGGAGAGCACTGAAGGGCATCCAGAGAGAGGAGAGGAAAGAAGGGCCTCCAGAGCAAGGAAAGGACAGAAAGCATCTGGAGATAGGAGAAAATAGAGGGGCATCCAGAGACAGGAGAGACAGAAGGGCAATTAGAGAAATGAAAGAACAAAAAATCATCCAGAAAGAGAAGAGAACAGAAGGGCATACAGAGAGATGAGAGGAGAGAAGAAAATCCAGAGAGAGGATAGAATAGAAGGGCATCCATCGAGAGGAGAATACTGAAGAACATCCAGAGAGAGGAGAGACCAGAAAGGCATCCCCAGAGATGAAAGAACAGGAGAGCAGCCATTGAGAGAAGAGAATAGAAGGACAACAAGATATATGACAGGGCAGAAGGAAACCCAGAGGGAGGAGAGTACAGGAGGGCATCCAGAGAGAGGAGAGGACAGAAGGGCATCCAGAGAAAGGAGAAACCAGTAGGGCTTCCAGAGAGAGGAGAGACCAGAAGTGCATCCAGAGAGAGAAGAGGACAGAAGGGCATGTAGAGAGAGGAGCAGACAGAAGAGCATCCAGAGAGATGATAAGACAGAAAAGCATCCAGAGTGAGAAGAGATCAGAAGGGCATCCAGAGAGAGGGAAGACAGAAGGGCAACCAGAGAGAAGAAAGTACAGGAGGGCACCCAGAGAGAGGAAAGAACAGAAGGGCATCTAGTGAGAGGAGAAGATAGAAGGACATCCAGAGAGATGAATTAACAGAAGAGCATCCATAGAGAGACGAGAACAGAAGCACATCCAGAGAGATGAGAGGACAGAAGGGAATCTAGAGAGAAGAGAAAAGTGAAGGGCATGTACAGAGATGAAAAAGAGAAAGGCTTTCATAGAGAGGTCAAAACAGAAGGCCATCCAAAAAGAAGAGAAGGCAGAAGGGCATCCAGAGAGAGAAGAGAATAGAAGGGCATCCAGAGAGAGGAAAGGACAAGAGGGCATACAGAGAGAGTACAAGACAGAAGGGCATCCAGGGAGAGGATAGGACACAAGGGCATCCAGAGAGTTGAAGGAACAGAAGATCATCCAGAGAGAGGAGAATACAGAAGGGCATCCATAGTGAGGTGAAAACAGAAGGGCATACAGAGAAAGGAGAATACAGAAGTGCATCCAGAGAGATGAGAGGACAGAAGAGAATCTAGTGAGAGTAGAGAACAGAAGGGCATCCAGAGAGAGGAGAAGGCAGAAGGGCATCCAGAAAAAAGAGAAGACAGAATGGCATCTAGAGATAAAAGATGACTGAAAGGCATCCAGAGGGAGGAGAAGACATAACGGCATCCGGAGAGAAGAGAAAATAGAAGGGCATCCAGAGAGAGGACAGAACAGAAAAGCTTCCAGAGAGGAGAAGACAGAAGGCCATCCAGAGAGAGGAGAGGACAGAAGGGCATCAAGAGAAAGGAGATGACAGAAGGGAATCCAGAGAGAGGAGAGAACAGAAGGGCATCCAGAGAGAAAGTAAGACAGAAGGGCATTCATAGATAGCAGAGGACAGAAGGGCATCCGGGGAGAGGAGAAGACAATAGGGCATCCAGAGAAACGAGAGGACAGAAAGTCATCCACTGAGAGGAGAGAACAGAAGGGCATCACAAGAGAGGAGAGAACAGAAGGGCATCCGTAGAGAGGAGAGTTCGGAAGGGCATCCACAGAGAAGAGAAGACAGAAGGGCATACAGAGAGAGGAAAAGACACAAGGGCATCCAGAGAGATGAGAGAACAGAAGAGCATACATAGAGAGAAGAGAACAGACACGAATCCAGAGATATGAGAGGACAGAAGGGAATCTAGAGAGAGGAGAAAAGTGAATGGCATGTAGAGAGATGAGAAGACAGAAGGGCATTCATAGAGAGGTGAAAACAGAAAGGCATCCAGAGAGAGAAGAGTAGACAGAAGGGCATCTGGAGAAAGGAGATAATAAAAGGGCATACAGAAAGAGGAGAGGACAAGAGGGCATCAAGTTAGAGGAGAAGACAGAACGGCATCCAGGCAGAAGAGAAGACACAATTGCATCCAGAGAGATGAGAGAACAGAAGATCTTCCATAGACAGGAGAGATCAGAAGGGCATGCAGAGAGATGAGCGAACAGAAAATCATTCAGAGAGAGGAGAAGACAGAAGGGCATACATAAAGAGGTGAAAACAGATGGGCATCCAGAGAAAGGAGAAGACAGAAGGGCATCCAGAGAGATGAGAGGTCAGAATAGAATCTAGTGAGAGGAGAGAACAGAAGGACATCCAGAGAGAAGAGAAGACAGAACGGCATCCAGAGAGAGTAGAGGACAAAAGGGCATCCAGAGAGAAAAGAGAACAGAAGAGCATCCATAGAGAGAAGATAATAGATGGGCATCCAGAGAGAGGAGAAGACAGAAGGGCATCCACAGAGAGTAGAAGACAGAAGGGCATCCAGAGAGGGAGAGGACAGAAGGACATCCAGAAAGAAGAGAACAGAAAAGGATTCAGAGAGAGGAGAGAACAGAAGGGCATCCAGATAGAGGAGAGAACAGAAGGGTATCCAGTGATAGCAGAATACAAAAAGTCATCCAGAAAGAGAAGAAGACAGAAGGGTGTCCGGAGAGAGGAGAGAACAGAAGGGCATCCAGAGAGATAGAGGACAGAAGGGCATTATCAAGTAGGAGAGAACAGAAGGGCATCCTAAGAGAGGGGATATCAGAAGAAAATGGAGAGAGATGAGGAAAAAGAAGAGCATCCATAGAGAGAAGATAATAGAAGGGCATTCAGAGAGATGAGAGGACAGAAGGGAATCAAGAGATAGGAGAGTACAGAAGGGCATGTAGAAAGAAGGGGAAGACAGAAGGGCATCCATAGAGAGGTGAAAACAGAAAGGCATCCAGATGGAGGAGAAGACAGAAGGGCATCCAGAGAGATGAGAAGACAGAAGAACATCCGGAGAGAGGAGAGATCAGAAGGGCATCCAGAGAGTGGAGAAGACTGAAGGGCATCGACAGAGAGTAGAAGACAGATGGGCATCCAGGGAGGGAGAGGACATAAGGACATCCAGAGAGAAGAGAACAGAAGGGGATTCAGAGAGAGGAGAGAACAGAAGGGCATCCAGATAGAAGAGAGAGCAGAAAGGTCTCCAGTGAGAGGAGAATACAAAAGGGCATCCAGAGAGAGAAGAGGACAGAAGGGCATCCGGAGAGAGGAGAAGACAGAAGTGCATCCTGAGAGATAGAGGATATAAAGGCATTCTCAAATAGGAGAGGACAGAAGGGCATCAGGAGAGAGGGGAGATCAGAAGGCAATGGAGAGAGATGAGAAAAAGGAGAGCATCCATAGAGAGAAGATAATAGAAGGGCATTCAGAGAGATGAGAGGACAGAAGAGAATCAAGAGATAGGATAGTACCAAAGGGCATGTAGAAAGAAGGGGAAGACAGAAGGGCATCCATAGAGATGTGAAAACAGAAAGGCATCTAGATGGAGGAGAAGACAGAAGGGCATCCAGGGAGATGAGAAGACAGAAGAGCATCTGGAGAGAGGAGAGATCAAAAGGGCATCCAGAGAGAAGAGAAGACAGGAGGGCATCCAGAGTGGGGAGAGAACCGAAGGACATCCAGAGTGAGGAGAGATCAGAAGGGCATCCAGAGAGAGAGAGGACAGAAAGGCATCCTGAGAGTGGAGAGAACAGTAAGTCATCCAATGAGAGGAGAGAACAGAAGGACATCCAGAGAGAGGAGAAGACAGAATGGCATCCAGAGAGAGGAGAGGACAGAAGGGCATCCTTAGAGAGGAGAGAACAAAAGGGGATCCAGAGAGAGGAGAAGACAGAAGGGCATCCAGAGAGAGGAGAATACACAAGGGCATCTGGGAAGAGAAGAGAACAGAAGGGCATCCATAGATAGGAGAGAAGAGAAGGGCATCCAGATAGAGGAGAAGATAGAAGGGCAACCAGAAAGAGTAGAGGACAGAAGGGCATCCAGTGATAGGAGTGGACAGACGGACATCCAGAGAGAGGAGAGATCAGAAGGGCATCCAGAGAGAGGGGAAGACATAACGTCATCCAGAGAGAGGAGAAAACAAAAGCACAGCCAGAGAGAGAACAGAACAGAAAGGCATCCAGGGAGAGGAGAAGACAGAAGGGCATCCAGCGAGAGGAGAGGACAGAAGAACATCCCAAGAGAGGAAAGAACAGAAGTGCATTCTGAGAGAGGAGAGAACAGAAGGGCATCCAGAGAGAAAAGAATAAAGAAGGGCATTCAGAGATAGGAGAGGACAGAAGGCATCCAAATAGAGGAGCGGACAGAAAGGGCATCCAGATAGAAGAGAGAAAATATGGGCATCCTGAGAGACGAGAGAACAGAAGGGCATCAAGTTAGAGGAGAAGACAGAAGGGCATTCAGAGAGAGGAGAGGACAGAAGGGCATCAAGAGACAGGAGAGAAGAGAAGGGCATCCAGAGAGATGAGAGGACTGAAGAGAATCTAGAAACTGGAGAGAACAGAAGGGCATCCAGTTTGAGGAGAGGACAGAAGGTCATCCAGAGTGTGGAGAGGACATAATGGCATCCACAGAGAGGAGAGAACAGGAGGGTATCCCAAGAGAGGAGAGAACAGAAGGTCATCCAGAGAGAGGAGAGCACAGAAGGCATTCAGAGGGAGGAGAGAAGAGTATCTGCAGAGAAGAGAGAACAGAAGCCCATCCAAAAAGAGAAGAGGATAGAAGAGCATACATAGGGAAGAGAGGACAGAAGGGCATCCGTAGAGAGGAGAGAACAGAATGGCATCCGGATAGTGGAGAAAACAGAAGAGCTTCCAGAGAAAGGAGAGGACACAGGGGCACCCAGGGAGATGTGAGAAGAGAAGAGCATCCAGAGAGTGGAGAGGACACAAGGGTATCCAGAGAGATGAGAGAACATAAGATCTTCCAGAGAGAGGAGAGAACAGAAGGGCATCCAGAGAGTAGAAGACAGAAGGGAATCCTGAGATTGGAGATAACAGAAAGTCATCCAGAGAGAGGACAGAACAGAAGGGCATCCAGGGAGAAAAGATGAAAGAAGGTCATCCAGGCAGAGGAGAGAAGAGAAGAGAAGAGAAGGGCATCCCGAGAGTGGAGAATACAGAAGGGCAAACAGAGAGATGAGAGGACAGAAGGGCATCCAAAGAGGGGAGAGAAGAGAAGGGCATCCAGAGAGAGGAGTTAGCAGAAGAGCATCTAGAGAGAGAAGAGGACAGGAGGCCATCCGGAGAGGGCAGAAGTCAGAAAAACATCCAGAGAGTGGACAGGACAGAAAGGAATCTGGAGAGAGGATAGAACAGAAGGGCATCCAGAGAGAGGAGAGGAGAGGAGAGAAGGGCATCTGGAGAGAGGAGAGAACAGAAGGGCATCCAGATAGAGAAGAGAACAGAAGAGCATCCAGAGAGAGGTGAGGACACAAGGTCATCCAGGGAGATGAGAGAACAGAAGAGGATCCAGAGAGAGGAGAGGACAAAAGGGCATCCAGAGAGAGCAGAGAACAGCATGGCATACATAGAGAATAGAAAACAGAAGAGCATCTAGAAAGAGGAAAGGACAGTAAGGCATCCAGAGAAAGGAGAAGACAGAAAAACATCCAGAGAGAAGATAGGACAGAAGGGCATCTGTGGAGAGCATAGAACAGAAGGGCATCCAGAGATTTGGGAAATCAGAAGGGAATCCAGAGATAGGAGAGAACAGAAGGGCATACAGAGAGAGAAGACAGAAGGTCATACAGGGAGAAGAGAGTACAGAAGGGCATGAGGAGAGAGAAGACAGAAGGGCTTCCAGAGAGAAGAGAGGACAGAAGGGCATCAGGAGAGCAGAGAAGACAGATGGGCATCCAGAGAGAGGATAGAACAGAAGGGCATCCAAAGTTTGGAGAGAACAAAATGCCATCCAGAGAGAGAGAGAGAGGAGAGAACAGAAGTGTATCCAGAGAGAGGACAGAAGAGAAGGCATACAGAGAAGAGAGAACAGAAGGGCATCTGGAGAGAGAAGAAAACAGAAGGGCATCCAGAGAGAGGAGACGACAGAAGGGCATCCAGATAGAGGAGATGAGAGAAGAGCATCCAGAGAGAGGAGAGAACAGAAGGGCGTCAAGGATGAGGATAAGACAGAGGGGACTCCAGAGAGAGGAGAAGACAGAAGGGCATCTAGAGAGAGGAGAGGATAGAAGGGCATCCCGAATGAGGAGATAACAGAAGGGCATCCAGAGAGAGGAGAGAACACAAGGGTATACAGAGAGAGAATAAAGAATGTCATACAGATAGAAAAGAGAACAGAAGGGCATGCAGAGAGAGAAGACAGAAGGGCATCCAGAAAGAAGAGAGGACAGAAGGGCATCCAGAGAGAGGAGAGAACAGAAGGGCATCCAGAGAGTGGAGAAGACAGAAGGGCATCAAGAAAGAGGAGTGAACAGAAGGGCATTCAGAGAGAGGAGAGGACAGAAGAAAATCTTGAGAGAGGAGAGAACAGAGGTTAATTTGTAGAGAGGAGAAGACAGAAGGGAATTCAGAGAGAGGAGAGTATAGAAGGGCATACAGAGATATGAAAAAACAGAAGGGCATCTATAGAGAGGAGAAGACTGAAGGGCATACAGACAGAGAAGAGAACAGAAGGGCATCCAGAGAGATCAGAAGACATAAGGGCATCCAGAAAGAGGAGAGGACACAATGGCATAAAAATTTATGAGAGAACAGAAGAGCATCCATAGAGAGAAGAGAAGAAAAGGGCATCCGGATAGAAGAGAACAGAAGGGCATCCAGAGAGAAGAGAGTACAGAAGACCACCCGAAGAGAGGAGAGGACAGAAGGGCATCTGGAGTGAGGAGAGAACAAAAGGGCATTCAGAGAGAAGAGTGAACCGAAGAGGATCCAGAGAGAGGATAGGACAGGAGGGCATCTAGAGAGAGGACATAACAGAAGGCATCCAGAGAGGAGAGAACAGAAGCACATTCGGAGAGAGGAGAGAACAGAAGGGCATCCAGAGAGAAGAGAGGACAAAAAGGCATCCAGAAAGAGGAGAGGACAGAAGGGCATCCAGAGAGAGGAGATAACAGAAGGGCATTAAGAGAGAGGACAGCACAGAAATTCCTCCAGAGAGAGGAGAAGACAGAAGGACATCGAGAGAGACAAAAGGACACAAGGGTATCCAGAGATATGAGAGAACAGAAGAGCATCAAGAGAGAGGAGAAAAGAGAAGGGCATCCAGATAGATTTGACAACAGAAGGGCCTCCATAGAGAGAATAGAATAGAAGGGCATCCAAGAGATGAGAGGACTTTAGAGAATCTAGAGTGAGGAGAAAAAATCAAAGGCATGCAGAGAGAGTAGAAGACAGAAGGTTATCCAGAGAAAGGAGAAGATAGAAGGGCTTCCATAGAGAGTAAAGGAAACAAGGGCATCCAAAGAGATGAGTGAACAAAAGAGCATTCAGAGAAAGAAGAGAACAGATGGACATCCAGAGAGATGAGAGGACAGAAGGGAATCTAGAGAGAGGAGAGAACACAAGGGGATCCAGAGAGAGGAGAAGACAGAAGGGCATCCAGAGAGAGGAGAAAACAGGAGGGCATCCAGAGAGAAGATAGGACAGAAGAGCATCCGGAGAGATAGGAGAAGAGAATGGCATCCTGAGATAGTATAGAACAGAAGAGCATCCAGAGAGAGAAGACAGAAGGGCATCCAGACAGAGGAGAGGACAAAAAGGCATCCATAGAGAGAAGAGAACAAGGCATCCAGAGAGAGGAGAGAACAGAAGG